>NC_037296.2:6893016-6931236 GCF_000002775.5 Populus trichocarpa
ACTGTCTGACCTCTACTCATAGTTTTAACCATATCTGGAGTTAAGAACTCCGATTCAAGAGAAATTAGTGTCGTTTGAAAGCTAAGACATGAGGCTACAAGTTCTATTTTTAAGGAGAACCCAGTTATGCCTTCCAGATAGTGAACTCGCTCATCAACAAACACTGGGACTGTTATTGTCCAACTGTTATTGTCTCGTTTTTGTCCAACTGTTATGTTATTGTCCGATCTCTCCTCAGATTGTTAACCATATCTGGAGTTATAGAACTCCGATTGAAGCGAGCTTAGAGTCGTTTGAAAGCTTAGACATGAGGCTACAAGTTCTATGTTTTAAGGAGAACCCAGTTATGCCTCTAAGATAGTCAAAATCGCTCGTCAACAACACATGGACTGTTACTGTCCATCTGTTATTGTCTCGTTTTTGAACTATGTTGTCTGACCTATCCTCAGAGTTTTAACCTTATCTGGAGTTATAGAACTCCGATTGAAGCGAACTTAGAGTCGTTGGAAAGCTAAGACATGAGGCTACAAGTTCTATGTTTAAGGAGAACCCAGTTATGCCTCTAAGATAATCAAAATCGCTCGTCAACAAACACTTGGACTGTTATTGTCCAACTGTTAATGTCTCGTTTTTGAACTGTTACTGTCTGACCTCTACTCATAGTTTTTAACATATCTGGAGTTATAGAACTGCGATTCAAGAGAAATTAGTGTCGTTTGAAAGCTAAGACATGAGGCTACAAGTTCTATTTTTAAGGAGAACCCAGTTATGCCTTCCAGATAGTGAAACTCGCTCATCAACAAACACTGGGACTGTTAATGTCCAACTGTTACTGTCTCGTTTTGAACTGTTATTGTCTGATCTCTCCTCAGATTTTTTAATGATATATGGAGTTATAGATCTCCGATTGAAGCAAAATTAGTATCGTTGGAAAGCTAAGACTTGAGCTAGAAGTTCTATAGTTAAGGAGAACCCAGTTATGCCTCTAAGATAGTCAAAACGCTCGTCAACAAGACACTTGACTGTTACTGTCCAACTGTTACTGTCTCGTTTTGAACTATTGTTGTCTGACCTATCCTCAGAGTTTAACCTTATCTGGAGTTATAGAACTCCGATTGAAGCGAACTTAGAGTCGTTGGAAAGCTAAGACATGAGGCTACAAGTTCTATGTTTAAGGAGAACCCAGTTTGCCTCTAAGATAGTCAAAATCGCTCGTCAACAAACACTTGGACTGTTACTGTCCAACTGTTAATGTCTCGTTTTTGAACTGTTACTGTCTGACCTCTACTCATAGTTTTAACCATATCTGGAGTTATAGAACTCTGATTCAAGAGAAATTAGTGTCGTTTGAAAGCTAAGACATGATGCTACAAGTTCTATTTTTAAGGAGAACCCAGTTATGCCTTCCAGATAGTGAAACTCGCTCATCAACAAACACTGGGACTGTTATTGTCCAACTGTTACTGTCTTGTTTTTGAACTGTTATTGTCTGATCTCTCCTCAGATTGTTAACCATATCTGGAGTTATAGAAACTCCGATTGAAGCGAGCTTAGAGTCGTTTGAAAGCTTAGACATGAGGCTACAAGTTCTATGTTTAAGGAGAACCCAGTTATGCCTCTAAGATAGTCAAAATCGCTCGTCAACAAACACATGGACTGTTACTGTCCATCTATTATTGTCTCGTTTTTGAACTGTTACTGTCTGACCTCTCCTCAGAGTTTTAACCATATCTGGAGTTATAGAACTTCGATTCAAAAGAAATTAGTGTTGTTGGAAAGCTAAGACTTGAGGCTACAAGTTCTACAATTAAGGAGAACCCAGTTATGCCTCTAAGATAGTGAAAATCACTCGTCAACAAACACTTGGACTGTTACTGTCCAACTGTTACTGTCTTTTTTTTGAACTGTTACTGTCTGACCTCTACTCATAGTTTTTAACCATATCTGGAGTTATAGAACTCCGATTCAAGAGAAATTAGTGTCGTTAGAAAGCTAAGACATGAGGCTACAACTTCTATGTTTAAGGAGAACCCAGTTATGCCTTCTAGATAGTGAAACTCGCTCATCAACAAACACTGGGACTGTTATTGTCCGACTATTACTGTCTCGTTTTTAATGTTATTGTCTGATCTCTCCTCAGATTTTTAAAGATATATGGAGTTATAGAACTCCGATTGAAGCCAAATTAGTGTCGTTGGAAAGCTAAAACTTGAGCTAGAAGTTCTACAGTAAGGAGAACCCAGTTATGCCTCTAAGATAGTCAACAAACACTTGGACTGTTACTGTCGAACTGTTACTGTCTCGTTTTTGAACTATTGCTGTCTGACCTATCCTCAGAGTTTTAACCGTATCTGGAGTTATAGAACTCCGATTCAAGAGAAATTAGTGTCGTTGGAAAGCTAAGACATGATGCTACAAGTTCTAGGTTTAAGGAGAACCCACTTATGCCTCTAAGATAGTCAAAATCGCTCGTCAACAAACACTTGGACTGTTACTGTCCACCTGTTACTGTCTCGTTTTTTTTGGAACTGTTACTGTCTGACCTCTCCTCAGATATTTAACCATATCTGGAGTTATAGAACTCCGATTCAAGCAAAATTAGTGTCGTTTGAAAGCTAAGACATGAGGCTACAGTTCTATGTTTAAGGAGAACCCAGTTATGCCTCTAAGATAGTCAAAATCGCTCGTCAACAAACACTTGAACTGTTACTGTCCAACTGTTACTGTCTCGTTTTTGAACAGTTACTGTCTGACCTCTCTTCAGAGTTTTAACCATATCTGGAGTTATAGAACTCCGATTCAAAGAAATTAGTGTCGTTCGAAAGCTAAAACATGAGGCTACAAGTTCTATGTTTAAGGAGAACCCAGTTAAGCCTTTAAGATAGAGAAAATCGCTCATCAACAAAACACTGGGACTGTTACTGTCGAACTGTTACTGTCTCGTTTTTGAACTGTTACTGTCTGACCTCTACTGATATTTTTAACCATATCTGGAGTTATAGAACTCCGATTCAAAAGAAATTAGTGTCGTTGGAAAGCTAAGACATGAGGCTACAAGTTCTATGTTTAAGGAGAACCCAGTTATGCCTTTAAGATAGAGAAAATCACTCATCAACAAACACTGGGACTGTTACTGTCCAACTGTTACTGTCTCATTTTTGAACTGTTACTGTCTGACCTCTACTCATAGTTTTAACCATATCTGGAGTTATAGAACTCCGATTCAAGACAAATTAGTGTCGTTGGAAAGCTAAGACATGAGGCTACAAGTTTATATTTAAGGAGAACCCAGTTATGCCTCTAAGATATATAAAATCGCTCGTCAACAAACACTTGGACTGTTACTGTCCACCTGTTACTGTCTCGTTTTTTGAACTGTTACTGTCTGACCTCTCCTCAGATATTTAACCATATCTGGAGTTATAGAACTCCGATTCAAGCAAAATTAGTGTCGTTCGAAAGCTAAGACATGAGGCTACAAGTTCTATGTTTTAAGGAGAACCCAGTTATGCCTCAAGATAGTCAAAATCACTCGTCAACAAACACGTGGACTGGTACTGTCCAACTGTTACTGTCTCGTTTTTGAAGTGTTACTGGCTGACCTCTCCTCAGATTTTTAACGATATATGGAGTTATAGAACTCCGATTGAAGTGAAATTAGTGTCGTTGCAAAGCTAAGATTTGAGGCTACAAATTCTACAATTAAGCAGAACCCAGTTATGCCTCTAAGATAGTCAAAATCGGTCATCAACAAACAATTGGACTGTTACTGTCTCGTTTTTGAACTGTTACTGTCCAACTGTTACTGTCTCGTTTTTGAACTGTTACTGTCTGACCTCTTCTCATAGTTTTAACCATATCTAGAGTTATAGAACTCCGATTCAAGAGAAATTAGTGTCGTTGGAAAGCTAAGACATGAGGCTACAAGTTCTATGTTTAAGGAGAACCCAGTTATGCCTCTAAGATAGTCAAAATCGCTCGTCAACAAACACTTGGACTGTTACTGTCGAACTGTTACTGTCTCGTTTTTGAACTATTGTTGTCTGACCTATCCTCAGAGTTTTAACCGTATCTGGAGTTATAGAACTCCAATTCAAGAGAAATTAGTGTCGTTCGAAAGCTAACACATGAGGCTACAAGTTTTATATTTAAGGAGAACCCAGTTATGCCTCTAAGATAGTCAAAATCGCTCGTCAACAAACACTTGGACTGTTACTGTCCAACAGTTACTGTCTCGTTTTTGAACTGTTACTGTCTGACCTCTCTAAAGAGTTTTAACCATATCTGGAGTTATAGAACTCTGATTCAAAAGAAATTAGTGTCGTTGGAAAGCTAAGACTTGAGGCTACAAGTTCTACAATTAAGGAGAACCTAGTTATGCCTTTAAGATAGAGAAAATCACTCACCAACAAACACTGGGACTGTTACTGTCCAAATGTTACTGTCTCATTTTTGAACTGTTACTGTCTGACCTCTTCTCATAGTTTTAACCATATCTGGAGTTATAGAACTCCGATTCAAGACAAATTAGTGTCGTTGGAAAGCTAAGACATGAGGCTACAAGTTTTATATTTAAGGAGAACCCAGTTATGCCTCTAAGATAGTCAAAATCGCTCGTCAACAAACACTTGGACTGTTACTGTCCAACAGTTACTGTCTCGTTTTTGAACTGTTACTGTCTGACCTCTGTACAGAGTTTTAACCATATCTGGAGTTATAGAACTCTGATTCAAAAGAAATTAGTGTCGTTGGAAAGCTAAGACTTGAGGCTACAAGTTCTACAATTAAGGAGAACCCAGTTATGCCTCTAAGATAGTCAAAATCGCTCGTCAACAAACACTTGCACTGTTACTGTCTCGTTTTTGAACTGTTACTATCTGACCTCTACTCATAGTTTTAACCATATCTGGAGTTCTAGAACTCGGATTCAAGAGAAATTAGTGTCGTTGGAAAGCTAAGACATGAGGCTACAAGTTCTATGTTTAAGGAGATCCCAGTTATGCCTCTAAGATAGTCAAAAACGCTCGTCAACAAACACTTGGACTGTTACTGTCGAACTGTTACTGTCTCGTTTTTGAACTATTGCTATCTGACCTATCCTTAGAGTTTTAACCGTATCTGGAGTTAGAGAACTCTAATTTAAGAGAAATTAGTGTCGTTGGAAAGCTATGACATGATGCTACAAGTTCTATGTTTAAGGAGAACCCAGTTATGCCTCTAAGATAGTCAAAATCGCTCGTCAACAAAAACTTGGACTGTTACTGTCCAACTGTTAATGTCTCGTTTTTGAACTGTTACTGTCTGACCTCTACTCATAGTTTTAACCATATCTGGAGTTATAGAACTCCGATTCAAGAGAAATTAGTGTCGTTGGAAAGCTAAGACATGAGGCTACAAGTTCTACAATTAAGGAGAACCCAGTTATGCCTCTAAGATAGTCAAAATCGCTCATCAACAAACACTTGGACTGTTACTGTCCAACTGTTATTGTCTCGTTTTTGAACTGTTACTGTCTGACCTCTCTTCAGAGTTTTAACCATATCTGGAGTTATAGAACTCCGATTCAAAAGAAATTAATGTCGTTGGAAAGCTAAGTTCTACAATTAAGGAGAACCCAGTTATGCCTCTAAGATAGTCAAAATCGCTCCTCAACAAGCACTTAGACTGTTACTATCCAGCTGTTACTGTCTCGTTTTTGAACTGTTACTGTCTGACCTCTACTGATATTTTTAACCATGTCTGGAGTTGTAGAACTCCGATTCAAGAGAAATTAGTGTCGTTGGAAAGCTAAGACATGAGGCTACAAGTTCTATGTTTAAGGAGAACCCAGTTATGCCTTTAAGATAGAGAAAATCGCTCATCAACAAACACTAGGACTGTTACTGTCCAACTGTTACTGTCTCGTTTTTAAACTGTTACTGTCTGACCTCTACTCATAGTTTTAACCATATTTGGAGTTATAGAACTCCGATTCAAGAGAAATTAGTGTCGTTGGAAAGCTAAGACATGAGGCTACAAGTTCTATGTTTAAGGAGAACCTAGTTATGCCTCTAAGATAGTCAAAATCGCTCGTCAACAAACACTTGGACTATTACTGTCTCGTTTTTGAACTGTTATTGTCTGACCTTTACTCATAGTTTTAACCATATCTGGAGTTATAGAACTCCGATTCAAAAGAAATTAATGTCGTTGGAAAGCTAAGACTTGAGGCTACAAGTTCTACAATTAAGGAGAACCCAGTTATGCCTCTAAGATAGTCAAAATCGCTCCTCAACAAACACTTGGACTGTTACTGTCAAACTTTTACTGTCTCGTTTTTGAACTGTTACTCTTTGACCTCTCCTCATAGTTTTTACCATATCTGGAGTTATAGAACTCCGATTCAAGCGAAATTAGTGTCGTTGGAAAGCTAAGACATGAGGCTACAAGTTCTACAATTAAGGAGAACCCAGTTATGCCTCTAAGATAGTCAAAATCGCTCGTCAACAAACACTTGGACTGTTATTGTCCAACTGTTAATGTCTCGTTTTTGAACTGTTACTGTCTGACCTCTACTCATAGTTTTAACCATATCTGGAGTTATAGAACTGCGATTCAAGAGAAATTAGTGTCGTTTGAAAGCTAAGACATGAGGCTACAAGTTCTATTTTTAAGGAGAACCCAGTTATGCCTTCCAGATAGTGAAACTCGCTCATCAACAAACACTGGGACTGTTAATGTCCAACTGTTACTGTCTCGTTTTTGAACTGTTATTGTCTGATCTCTCCTCAGATTTTTAATGATATATGGAGTTATAGATCTCCGATTGAAGCAAAATTAGTATCGTTGGAAAGCTAAGACTTGAGCTAGAAGTTCTATAGTTAAGGAGAACCCAGTTATGCCTCTAAGATAGTCAAAAACGCTCGTCAACAAACACTTGGACTGTTACTGTCCAACTGTTACTGTCTCGTTTTTGAACTATTGTTGTCTGACCTATCCTCAGAGTTTTAACCTTATCTGGAGTTATAGAACTCCGATTGAAGCGAACTTAGAGTCGTTGGAAAGCTAAGACATGAGGCTACAAGTTCTATGTTTAAGGAGAACCCAGTTATGCCTCTAAGATAGTCAAAATCGCTCGTCAACAAACACTTGGACTGTTACTGTCCAACTGTTAATGTCTCGTTTTTGAACTGTTACTGTCTGACCTCTACTCATAGTTTTAACCATATCTGGAGTTATAGAACTCTGATTCAAGAGAAATTAGTGTCGTTTGAAAGCTAAGACATGATGCTACAAGTTCTATTTTTAAGGAGAACCCAGTTATGCCTTCCAGATAGTGAAACTCGCTCATCAACAAACACTGGGACTGTTATTGTCCAACTATTACTGTCTTGTTTTTGAACTGTTATTGTCTGATCTCTCCTCAGATTGTTAACCATATCTGGAGTTATAGAACTCCGATTGAAGCGAGCTTAGAGTCGTTTGAAAGCTTAGACATGAGGCTACAAGTTCTATGTTTTAAGGAGAACCCAGTTATGCCTCTAAGATAGTCAAAATCGCTCGTCAACAAACACATGGACTGTTACTGTCCATCTATTATTGTCTCGTTTTTGAACTGTTACTGTCTGACCTCTCCTCAGAGTTTTAACCATATCTGGAGTTATAGAACTCCGATTCAAGAGAAATTAGTGTCGTTAGAAAGCTAAGACATGAGGCTACAACTTCTATGTTTAAGGAGAACCCAGTTATGCCTTCTAGATAGTGAAACTCGCTCATCAACAAACACTGGGACTGTTATTGTCCGACTATTACTGTCTCGTTTTTTAACTGTTATTGTCTGATCTCTCCTCAGATTTTTAAAGATATATGGAGTTATAGAACTCCGATTGAAGCCAAATTAGTGTCGTTGGAAAGCTAAAACTTGAGCTAGAAGTTCTACAGTTAAGGAGAACCCAGTTATGCCTCTAAGATAGTCAACAAACACTTGGACTGTTACTGTCGAACTGTTACTGTCTCGTTTTTGAACTATTGCTGTCTGACCTATCCTCAGAGTTTTAACCGTATCTGGAGTTATAGAACTCCGATTCAAGAGAAATTAGTGTCGTTGGAAAGCTAAGACATGATGCTACAAGTTCTAGGTTTAAGGAGAACCCACTTATGCCTCTAAGATAGTCAAAATCGCTCGTCAACAAACACTTGGACTGTTACTGTCCACCTGTTACTGTCTCGTTTTTTGAACTGTTACTGTCTGACCTCTCCTCAGATATTTAACCATATCTGGAGTTATAGAACTCCGATTCAAGCAAAATTAGTGTCGTTTGAAAGCTAAGACATGAGGCTACAAGTTCTATGTTTAAGGAGAACCCAGTTATGCCTCTAAGATAGTCAAAATCGCTCGTCAACAAACACTTGAACTGTTACTGTCCAACTGTTACTGTCTCATTTTTGAACAGTTACTGTCTGACCTCTCTTCAGAGTTTTAACCATATCTGGAGTTATAGAACTCCGATTCAAAAGAAATTAGTGTCGTTCGAAAGCTAAAACATGAGGCTACAAGTTCTATGTTTAAGGAGAACCCAGTTAAGCCTTTAAGATAGAGAAAATCGCTCATCAACAAACACTGGGACTGTTACTGTCCAACTGTTACTGTCTCGTTTTTGAACTGTTACTGTCTGACCTCTACTGATATTTTTAACCATATCTGGAGTTATAGAACTCCGATTCAAAAGAAATTAGTGTCGTTGGAAAGCTAAGACATGAGGCTACAAGTTCTATGTTTAAGGAGAACCCAGTTATGCCTTTAAGATAGAGAAAATCACTCATCAACAAACACTGGGACTGTTACTGTCCAACTGTTACTGTCTCATTTTTGAACTGTTACTGTCTGACCTCTACTCATAGTTTTAACCATATCTGGAGTTATAGAACTCCGATTCAAGACAAATTAGTGTCGTTGGAAAGCTAAGACATGAGGCTACAAGTTTTATATTTAAGGAGAACCCAGTTATGCCTCTAAGATATATAAAATCGCTCGTCAACAAACACTTGGACTGTTACTGTCCACCTGTTACTGTCTCGTTTTTTGAACTGTTACTGTCTGACCTCTCCTCAGATATTTAACCATATCTGGAGTTATAGAACTCCGATTCAAGCAAAATTAGTGTCGTTCGAAAGCTAAGACATGAGGCTACAAGTTCTATGTTTTAAGGAGAACCCAGTTATGCCTCAAAGATAGTCAAAATCACTCGTCAACAAACACGTGGACTGGTACTGTCCAACTGTTACTGTCTCGTTTTTGAAGTGTTACTGGCTGACCTCTCCTCAGATTTTTAACGATATATGGAGTTATAGAACTCCGATTGAAGTGAAATTAGTGTCGTTGCAAAGCTAAGACTTGAGGCTACAAATTCTACAATTAAGCAGAACCCAGTTATGCCTCTAAGATAGTCAAAATCGGTCATCAACAAACAATTGGACTGTTACTGTCCAACTGTTACTGTCTCGTTTTTGAACTGTTACTGTCCAACTGTTACTGTCTCATTTTTGAACTGTTACTGTCTGACCTCTTCTCATAGTTTTAACCATATCTAGAGTTATAGAACTCCGATTCAAGAGAAATTAGTGTCGTTGGAAAGCTAAGACATGAGGCTACAAGTTCTATGTTTAAGGAGAACCCAGTTATGCCTCTAAGATAGTCAAAATCGCTCGTCAACAAACACTTGGACTGTTACTGTCGAACTGTTACTGTCTCGTTTTTGAACTATTGTTGTCTGACCTATCCTCAGAGTTTTAACCGTATCTGGAGTTATAGAACTCCAATTCAAGAGAAATTAGTGTCGTTCGAAAGCTAACACATGAGGCTACAAGTTTTATATTTAAGGAGAACCCAGTTATGCCTCTAAGATAGTCAAAATCGCTCGTCAACAAACACTTGGACTGTTACTGTCCAACAGTTACTGTCTCGTTTTTGAACTGTTACTGTCTGACCTCTCTAAAGAGTTTTAACCATATCTGGAGTTATAGAACTCTGATTCAAAAGAAATTAGTGTCGTTGGAAAGCTAAGACTTGAGGCTACAAGTTCTACAATTAAGGAGAACCTAGTTATGCCTTTAAGATAGAGAAAATCACTCACCAACAAACACTGGGACTGTTACTGTCCAAATGTTACTGTCTCATTTTTGAACTGTTACTGTCTGACCTCTTCTCATAGTTTTAACCATATCTGGAGTTATAGAACTCCGATTCAAGACAAATTAGTGTCGTTGGAAAGCTAAGACATGAGGCTACAAGTTTTATATTTAAGGAGAACCCAGTTATGCCTCTAAGATAGTCAAAATCGCTCGTCAACAAACACTTGGACTGTTACTGTCCAACAGTTACTGTCTCGTTTTTGAACTGTTACTGTCTGACCTCTGTACAGAGTTTTAACCATATCTGGAGTTATAGAACTCTGATTCAAAAGAAATTAGTGTCGTTGGAAAGCTAAGACTTGAGGCTACAAGTTCTACAATTAAGGAGAACCCAGTTATGCCTCTAAGATAGTCAAAATCGCTCGTCAACAAACACTTGCACTGTTACTGTCTCGTTTTTGAACTGTTACTATCTGACCTCTACTCATAGTTTTAACCATATCTGGAGTTCTAGAACTCGGATTCAAGAGAAATTAGTGTCGTTGGAAAGCTAAGACATGAGGCTACAAGTTCTATGTTTAAGGAGATCCCAGTTATGCCTCTAAGATAGTCAAAAACGCTCGTCAACAAACACTTGGACTGTTACTGTCGAACTGTTACTGTCTCGTTTTTGAACTATTGCTATCTGACCTATCCTTAGAGTTTTAACCGTATCTGGAGTTAGAGAACTCTAATTTAAGAGAAATTAGTGTCGTTGGAAAGCTATGACATGATGCTACAAGTTCTATGTTTAAGGAGAACCCAGTTATGCCTCTAAGATAGTCAAAATCGCTCGTCAACAAAAACTTGGACTGTTACTGTCCAACTGTTAATGTCTCGTTTTTGAACTGTTACTGTCTGACCTCTACTCATAGTTTTAACCATATCTGGAGTTATAGAACTCCGATTCAAGAGAAATTAGTGTCGTTGGAAAGCTAAGACATGAGGCTACAAGTTCTACAATTAAGGAGAACCCAGTTATGCCTCTAAGATAGTCAAAATCGCTCATCAACAAACACTTGGACTGTTACTGTCCAACTGTTATTGTCTCGTTTTTGAACTGTTACTGTCTGACCTCTCTTCAGAGTTTTAACCATATCTGGAGTTATAGAACTCCGATTCAAAAGAAATTAATGTCGTTGGAAAGCTAAGTTCTACAATTAAGGAGAACCCAGTTATGCCTCTAAGATAGTCAAAATCGCTCCTCAACAAGCACTTAGACTGTTACTATCCAGCTGTTACTGTCTCGTTTTTGAACTGTTACTGTCTGACCTCTACTGATATTTTTAACCATGTCTGGAGTTGTAGAACTCCGATTCAAGAGAAATTAGTGTCGTTGGAAAGCTAAGACATGAGGCTACAAGTTCTATGTTTAAGGAGAACCCAGTTATGCCTTTAAGATAGAGAAAATCGCTCATCAACAAACACTAGGACTGTTACTGTCCAACTGTTACTGTCTCGTTTTTAAACTGTTACTGTCTGACCTCTACTCATAGTTTTAACCATATTTGGAGTTATAGAACTCCGATTCAAGAGAAATTAGTGTCGTTGGAAAGCTAAGATATGAGGCTACAAGTTCTATGTTTAAGGAGAACCTAGTTATGCCTCTAAGATAGTCAAAATCGCTCGTCAACAAACACTTGGACTATTACTGTCTCGTTTTTGAACTGTTATTGTCTGACCTTTACTCATAGTTTTAACCATATCTGGAGTTATAGAACTCCGATTCAAAAGAAATTAATGTCGTTGGAAAGCTAAGACTTGAGGCTACAAGTTCTACAATTAAGGAGAACCCAGTTATGCCTCTAAGATAGTCAAAATCGCTCCTCAACAAACACTTGGACTGTTACTGTCAAACTTTTACTGTCTCGTTTTTGAACTGTTACTCTTTGACCTCTCCTCATAGTTTTTACCATATCTGGAGTTATAGAACTCCGATTCAAGCGAAATTAGTGTCGTTGGAAAGCTAAGACATGAGGCTACAAGTTCTACAATTAAGGAGAACCCAGTTATGCCTCTAAGATAGTCAAAATTGCTCCTCAACAAACACTTAGACTGTTACTGTCCAGCTGTTACTGTCTCGTTTTTGAACTGTTACTGTCTGACATCTACTCAGATTTTTAACCATATATGGAGTTATAGAACTCCGATTCAAGAGAAATTAATGTCTTTGGAAAGCTAAGACATGAGGCTACAAGTTCTATGATTTAAGCAGAACCCAGTTATGCCTCTAAGATAGTCAAAATTGCTCCTCAACAAACACTTAGACTGTTACTGTCCAGCTGTTACTGTCTCGTTTTTGAACTGTTACTGTCTGACATCTACTCAGATTTTTAACCATATATGGAGTTATAGAACTCCGATTCAAGAGAAATTAGTGTCTTTGGAAAGCTAAGACATGAGGCTACAAGTTCTATGATTTAAGCAGAACCCAATTATGCCTCTAAGATAGTCAAAATCACTCGTCAACAAACACTTGGACTGTTACTGTCCAACTGTTACTGTCTCATTTTTGAACTGTTACTGTCTGACCTCTCCTCATAGTTTTAACCACATCTGGAGTTATAGAACTCTGATTCAAGCGAAATTAGTGTCGTTGGAAAGCTAAGACATGAGGCTACAAGTTCTACAATTAAGGAGAACCCAGTTATGCCTCTAAGATAGTCAAAATTGCTCCTCAACAAACACTTAGACTGTTACTGTCCAGCTGTTACTGTCTCGTTTTTGAACTGTTACTGTCTGACATCTACTCAGATTTTTAACCATATATGGAGTTATAGAACTCCGATTCAAGAGAAATTAGTGTCGTTGGAAAGCTAAGACTTGAGGCTACAAGTTCGACAATTAATGATAACCCAGTTATGCCTCTAAGATAGTCAAAATCGCTCGTCAACAAACAAGTGGACTGTTACTGTGCAACTGTTACTGTCCAATTGTTACTGTCTTGTTTTTTAACTATTGTTGTCTGACATATCCTCAGAGTTTTAACCTTATCTGGAGTTATAGAACTCCGATTGAAGCGAACTTAGAGGCGTTGGAAAGCTAAGACATGAGGCTACAAGTGCTATGTTTAAGGAGAACCCAGTTATTTCTCTACGATAGTCAAAATCGCTCGTCAACAAACACGTGGACTGTTACTGTCCAACTGTTACTGTCTCGTTTTTGAAGTGTCACTGTCTGACCTGTTCTCATAGTTTTAACCTTATCTGGAGTTATAGAACTCCGGTTCAAGCGAAATTAGTGTCGTTGGAAAGCTAAGACATGAGGCTACAAGTTCTATTATTTAAGCAGAACCCATTTATGCCTCTAAGATAGTCAAAATCGCTGGTCACCAACCACTTAGACTGTTACTGTCCAACTGTTCCTGTCTCATTTTTGAACTGTTACTGTCTGACCTCTCCTCAGAGCTTTAACCATATCTGGAGTTATAGAACTCCGATTCAAGAGAAATTAGTGTCGTTGGAAAGCTAAGACATGAGGCTACAAGTTCTATGATTTAAGCAGAACCCAGTTATGCCTCTAAGATAGTCAAAATCGCTCCTCAACAAACACGTGGACTGTTACTGTCCAACTGTTACTGTCTCCTTTTTGAACTGTTACTGTCTGACCTCTCCTCATAGTTTTAACCATATCTGGAGTTATAGAACTCCGATTCAAGCGAAATTAGTGTCGTTGGAAAGCTAAGACATGAGGCTACATGTTCTATGATTTAAGCAGAACACAGTTATGCCTCTAAGATAGTCAAAATCGCTCGTCAACAAACACTTGGACAGTTACTGTCCAACTGTTACTGTCTCCTTTTTGAACTGTTACTGTCTGACCTCTCCTCATAGTTTTAACCATATCTTGAGTTATAGAACTCCGATTCAAGCAAAATTATTGTCGTTGGAAAGCTAAGACATGAGGCTACAAGTTCTATGTTTTAAGGATAACCCAGTTATGCCTCTAAGATAGTCAAAATCGCTCATCAACAAACTCGTGGACTGTTACTGTCCAACTGTTACTGTCTTGTTTTTGAAGTGTCACTGTCTGACATCTCTTCAGATTTTTAACCATATCTGGAGTTATAGAACTCCGATTCAAGAGTAGAGATTACTTTGTGAACTTGTGAGGGAGAGATGAGACCTTGAGAGAGGAGTGGGCAGCTGCATAGAGCAGAGGAAAAAGAGAGCTGAAAAACGTGAGAGGAAGAAGAAGGAGGAGAACCAGCAGCTGAATAGTGTCAAACCTTCCTCAAACTTAGTTAAATTCAGAAGGTATGGGTCATGAAACTCTCTTCCTCTCCCCCGTAAGATCAAAAACGAAAATGAAGAAGAAAAACCCTAAGAAAAGAATTGATCTAAGACCTAAACCAGCTGTGAAGGAAGCTGAAATTAACCAAGAGAACAAGCAAACAAAAGTGAAATAAAGTCAATTTCAGAACATCTAACAAATCATGGTAGAGGGTTGGCTTTAACTAGGGGGTAATTAATGTGTTCTGCTGTGATGTTGTTGCTGGACTTAATGTGTTCTGCTGTGATGATTGTTGCTGGAATTAATGTGTTCTGCTATGATGTTTGTTGCTGGAATTAATGTGTTCTCCTGTGATGATTGTGCTGAAATTGATGCTGCCGATTTGTGTGTTGCGCAGCGAAATTCTGTTTCGCTGCCACAACTGAACCTGCTGCAGCGAATTAATATTCGCTGCCGATTTGTGTGTTGCGCAGCGAAATTCTGTTTCGCTGCCGCAACTGAACCTGCTGCAGCGATTTGATATTCGCTGCCGATTTGTGTGTTGCGCAGCGAAATTCTGTTTCGCTGCCGCAACTGAACCTGCTGCAGCGATTTGATATTCGCTGCCGATTTGTGTGTTGCGCAGCGAAATTCTGTTTCGCTGACGCAACTGAACCTGCTGCAGCGATTTGATATTCGCTGCCGATTTGTGTGTTGCGCAGCGAAATTCTGTTTCGCTGCCGCAACTGAACATGCTGCAGCGATTTGATATTCGCTGCCGATTTGTGTGTTGCGCAGCGAAATTCTGTTTCGCTGACGCAACTGAACCTCCTGCAGCGAATTGATATTCGCTGCCGATTTGTGTGTTGCGCAGCGAAATTCTGTTTCGCTGCCGCAACTGAACCTGCTGCAGCGAATTGATATTCGCTGCCGATTTGTGTGTTGCGCACCGAAATTCTGTTTCGCTGACGCAACTGAACCTCCTGCAGCGAAGTGATATTCGCTGCCGAGTTGTGCGTTGGGCAGCGAAACTGTGGCGCCAACAGCGGTGCAGTTCTCGCTGCCGAACTGGCAGCCTGCGGCGAACCAGTTCTCGCTGCCGAAGTGGGCAGCCCGCAGCGAACCAGTTCTCGCTGCCGCTTCCTACAATAAGCCTCCTAGGCAGGAATGACTTAAATGCTAATAACAATTTCATGATATGATGGTGTAAAATAGGGAACACTTGAATGTGAACATATGAACTATTGAAATAAGTGTGATGATGAATGTGATTCAAAAATAAAATAAACACAACTGTGCTGATTTGTGACCATTGATGTCTTAGGTGGTGCGGTCGGGATTGGACCATCATCAAGACAGGAACGACCCACAGGTGGAGCAGGTAGGTGACTTGCACCTTTCTTTTTCATACGTTGAATCTTGGAATATTTTAACTTGAGTACTACCATATTGTTAGAACCGATATTAAATTGTCGAACGCTTAATTGTTGATAAAAGAGTGATTAGCTTTGGCTAATGGCATCCGAATGGATGGCCGGGACAAAGAATGATTAGCTTTGGCTAATGGCGTCCGAATGGATGGCCGGGATGAAGGACTGATTAGCTTCGGCTAATGGCATCCAAACGGATGGCCGGGACAAAGAGTGATTAGCTTCGGCTAATGGCATCCGAATGGATGGCCGGGACAAAGAATGATTAGCTTTGGCTAATGGCGTCCGAATGGATGGCCGGGTTAAAAAGGGATGATTTCGCTGCCGATTGTGGATCGGCAGCGACGCAGTTCCGCTGCCGATTCTGGATCGGCAGCGACACAGTATTCACTGCCGATTCTGGATCGGCAGCGATGCAGTCTTCGCTGCCGATACAGACATCGGCAGCGACCCAGTTTCGCTGCCGATTCCTTGATCGGCAGCGATGTAGTTTCGGCTGTCGATTTTAGGATTGGCAGCGACGCAGCTATCGCTATGGAATCCGGATGGATAGCCGGGACAAATAAACGACTAGTTTCGGCGAATGGCATTTGAAAACTTGTGTATCTATATGAACTACTAATTGTTACATCAAATACATGAAGAAATTATAAATGTTAATGCTTATTTAATTGCTAGGCCGTTAGTTACCATTATTATTATTATTAAGTATTTGTTTTCTCTTAAATGTTTTGTACTGCTGCAGGGACGTCACACCAACGAGATGTCTAGGATACCCGATACACGGGAACCTACTTTTGCAAGGAATTAAGTAGATGCATTCTAAATCACAATGTATTTTGTAGGGATCAATGTACTGAATGTATAACTTTTATTAGATCCTTTTTGTTTAAAAATTGTGATGGCTATTAGAAGTATAAGAGTGCAAACTCATGTCCATGTATATATATTTTTAATATGAACTTCAAATCATGCAACCTTAATATTATGTGTTTGTGTAAGATTCGCTTTTGAATGAACTGTTGATTGTATGGATTGTATTTTGATGATGTGAGGATTCAAGTTCTTTGATTACCAGCACCATGTGTATTAAATATATATATATATATATATATATATATATATATATATATAAAATAATAAAATTTACTATTGTTTTGGGCTTAGATAGCCGGGTTGTTACAGTTGGTATCAGAGCACTTGGTATGGATCCTGAGGAATCATTAATAAATGTGTTGTTGCGATGAATTTCAGGATGGTACGCACCCGACAAGGGACACGAACTGAGCCACCCTCCTTAGAAAGGAGGGGCATGAACCGAGGTGCCCAAGGTTGGCAAGACGAAGATCCCTTAGATGATACGGCATCTCATGCTCCGATAATACCGCCCGAAACTTTGCAGGGGGAAGATACGGTGGCAGGAGAAGGCCCGAGGTCTCATCAGACAGAGGGAACACCCCCAGTCGCAACGGAGCAGCGAGAAAGATCAGAAGCACAGCCATCTACTGTTCCAACTGGTGTGCCCCCACAATATGTAGATGCAGGACTCCTTGTACAAATAGTTAAAGCAGTGATGGAAGGCATGGCTAGTTCAGCAGCACAAACAACCCCTACCACGCAGATTCCACCAGCAGCCCCTACGACCAGCATGACCATGGATAATGTGGTACCACTGGTGCGACTAGTCAAGAGTATGATGGAAATGGGCTGTGAACCGTATATGGGGGAACAAGATGCAGAGATAGCTGGAAGATGGATCAGGAAGGTAGAAAAGACAATGATTCAAATAAGCATACCCGAGGGTTTGAGGGTAAATTGTGCATCCCAGTTACTATCTGATAGGGCCATGACATGGTGGGAAACAGTTCAGCTGAGGCGTGCGACTGAGACCCTAACTTGGAGTGATTTCAAGACAGAGTTTGAGAATCAGTTTTATTCCAAGTATCATCGCAAGGTGAAAGAACAAGAGTTCTTAGCATTAAGACAGGGTGATATGTCAGTATTGGAGTACGAAAGGAGATTCCATGACCTCTCATTGTTCGCCCCACATTATGTGCCGACAGAGGAACATATGATTGAAAAGTTGAGAGATGGTTTACGACAGGATTTGAGACAAGGATTGATCGCCTTGCGATTTAAATCGGTGAGGGAGTTGATTGAGGCTGCACAAGCTCTGGAGGCATGTATTGGAGAAAGCCAAGGGGGGTATCAGAGTATAAGCAAAAAGAGAGATGGGGACTATTTCAGCGGCAGACCACCGCACCCGAAGAAAGGAAAAAGTGGAGTGTTTGAGCAGCACGGAAAGAAGGGGAGTTTGATATTACCGCCTCACCAACAGTCAAGTGGGAGAATGATGGCGGGACAGTCGCACTCGAGGGCAAACTCTTCAACTGGGACCGGTGACCGCAGGGGAGTTGACTATCCTTTTTGTGTAAAATGTGGACAAAAACACCCTGGGGACTGCTCAGTTTCCCCTGGGCGATGCTTTGTGTGCAGAGGAGAGGGTCATAGGTGGAGGAACTGCCAGTATCTTAGCCAAGGGTGTCATTACTGTGGTGGGAAAGGTCATTACAAGAGGGACTGCCCCAAAAGAAACACCGGACAAGTACAGAGCTATAGACAGCCCAGTCAGAGCCACCAGCAGTCAGTCACCGTTAATAGGCCAGTGAGATCTTCTCAATCAGGGGCAAACTCCAGTCGAGGGAAGTCGAGGGCACAAAATGATCGGACCCCAGGGAGGGTCTTCCACCTGACACAGGAGGAGGCCAGGGCTGCATCGGATGTGGTGGCAGGTACACTACTGTTGAATGATTTTAATATGAATGTATTGTTCGATCCGGGTGCCACCCACTCATTCATTGCTAAGAGAAGTGTCACTAAATTGAGAAAGGAAGTAGAAATAGTAGAGAAGGGGTTTGTAATTGGAACTCCAATGGGAAACATGGTTGAAACAAATATTGTATATGTGGATGTGGGGGTTAGTTTATCCGGGTATGAAACAGAAGTAGACTTGATTCCCTTAGAGCTGCATGATTTTGACATAATACTAGGCATGGATTGGTTGAGTAAATACAAGGCACTAATAGATTGTTATGCTAAAACTGTTACTTTTCAAACACCTAAGGGCGAGAAAATGACTTTTGAAGGAGAGAGATTTCCCAAACTGAATGCTTTAATATCGGTGGTAACAGCCCAAAAACTTTTAAGAAAGGGATGTATGGGATACCTCGCATACATCTTAAACTCTAATGATGAAGGTCCACGATTGAAGGATATTCCTGTGGTGAAGGATTTCCCAGATGTGTTTCCAGAAGAACTACCAGGACTACCCCCGGAGCGAGAGGTAGAGGTGTCTATAGACACTTTTCCTGGAGTCCCACCCATAGCCCAACAACCGTATCGGATGGCTCCAGCAGAACTGAACGAGTTAAAGACTCAATTACAGGAATTATTAGACAAGGGGTTCATACGGCCCAGTAATTCTCCTTGGGGAGCACCGGTCCTATTTGTAAGAAAGAAAGATGGAACCCATAGGCTTTGTATTGACTATCGACAGTTGAACAAAATAACAATGAAAAACAAGTATCCGTTACCTCGGATAGATGATTTGTTCGACCAATTAAAGGGAGCGAGGGCATTTTCGAAGATAGATCTGAGATCAGGGTACTATCAGATGAAGATTAAAGAAGCGGATGTAGCAAAGACCGCATTTAGAACTCGTTACGGACACTATGAATTTTTGGTGTTACCGTTCGGGTTGACGAACGCCCCAGCCCTCTTCATGGATTTGATGAATCGGGTTTTCCAACCATACCTGGATAAGTTTGTGGTGGTATTCATTGATGATATACTGGTGTACTCGAATTCTTTCAAGGAGCACGAAGAACACTTGAGACAAACCTTACAAACCTTGAGAGATCACCAGTTATATGCAAAATTGAGTAAATGTGAATTTTGGCTGAAAAGAGTGACGTTTTTGGGACATGTCATTTCAGCCGAAGGTGTTTTTGTCGACCCTTAAAAAGTTGAAGCAGTCTTGAAATGGGAAAGACCGACTTCGGTCACTGAAATACGTAGTTTCCTGGGACTTGCAGGATACTATCGGAGATTTATCGAAGGTTTTTCCCTGATTGCAACCCCTTTGACCCAGCTAACTAGGAAGGATAAGAAGTGGGTGTGGTCGGAAGAATGTGAGGCAAGCTTCCAAGAATTGAAGAGGAGGCTCACCACTGCTCCAGTCTTAACTCTCCCGTCAGGGACCGAGGGTTTTGTGGTATATAGTGATGCCTCGGGGAAGGGATTGGGGTGTGTTTTGATGCAACATGGGAAGGTGATCGCCTATGCATCAAGGCAATTAAAGACTCATGAGGTGAACTACCCGGTGCACGACCTGGAGTTGGCAGCTGTAGTATTTGCCTTGAGGATATGGAGACACTATTTGTATGGGTCTCGAACCCAAATTTTTACTGATCATAAGAGCCTGAAGTATCTGATGTCGCAAAAGGAGTTGAACATGCGGCAAAGAAGGTGGATAGAGCTCATTAAGGATTATGATTGCACTATAGAATACCACCCGGGGAAAGCAAATGTGGTGGCAGATGCCCTCAGTCGCAAAAATAAAGCCTCCTTGGGAAGCTTAACAGTGGGAAAGGAGCGGCAATTGGCAGAATTAAAAGAGTTGGGTGCAGATTTGGGAATTGATGCAAGAGGTGGGTTAATAGCCCAATTATTGGTGCGACCAACGTATCGAGAACAGATACTACATGCCCAATTCCATGACAAGGTGGGATCCAAGATTAGGAAGAATGTGGAGGCCGGGGTAGAAATGAAATTCCGAGTAGCGGATGATGGATCCTTGATGATGGGACAACGGTTGTACGTGCCTGATGACGAAACAATCAAACGTATGGTTCTGCAAGAAGCACATGAGTCCAAATTCTCCATACATCCTAGCAGTACTAAGATGTATCGAGACCTGAAACACCTCTATTGGTGGCCTAATATGAAAAGGGAAATAGCTGAGTATGTGTCAAAGTGTGGGATATGTCAACAAGTCAAGGTTGAACACCAAAGGCCTGCGGGACCATTACAGCCATTACAAATTCCAGAATGGAAGTGGGAGATGATCACCATGGATTTCGTGTCAGGATTTCACAAGGGGAGAAAAGGAAATGATGCAATATGGGTCATTGTGGATCGGTTGACGAAATCCGCACTATTCTTGCCTGTAAAGATGACCGACTCGGTGGACAAGCTTGCCAAGATCTACATAAATGAGGTGGTACGACTTCATGGGATTCCGGTGTCCATTGTATCGGATCGAGATCCTAGGTTCACCTCTCGACTTTGGCCGAGCATACAACATGCCTTGGGGACAAGATTGGACATGAGCACTGCGTTTCACCCTCAAACGGATGGCCAATCGGAAAGAGTCATTCAAGTCTTGGAAGACCTATTACGGGCATGTGTGCTAGAATTTGGAGGAAACTGGGAGGAACACATGGCATTGGTGGAGTTCACGTATAACAATAGTCACCAAGCCACAATAGGGATGGCCCCATATGAAGCCTTGTATGGTAGGAGGTGTAGAACTCCTTTATGTTGGGAGGAAATTGGGGACCGGAAGTTATATGGCGCAGAGTTAGTTCAAGTCACCATGGAGAAAGTGAGAATTATCAGGGATCGCATCAAAGCCGCACAGGATAGACAGAAGAAGTATGCCGATGTGAGGAGAAGACCTCTCGAGTTCAGTACGGGGGACCAGGTGTTCCTGAAGGTAGCCCCATGGAAGAACATGTTACGATTTGGATTGAAAGGAAAGTTAACTCCCCGTTTCATTGGACCCTTCAAAATCTTACAACGAGTTGGACCAGTAGCCTACAAGGTGGATTTGCCCCCACAGTTAGCCAGGGTCCATGATGTGTTCCATGTCTCCTTGTTAAGGAAGGCTAACGTAGACCCCGCCCGAGTTCTACCCCAGGTCCCAGTAGAGGTCAAGGAAGACTTAACACTGGAATTGAGGCCCACAAGGATACTAGATCAAGAAGTGAAGGAGTTACGGAGCAAAAAGATCCCCATCGTTAGAATCTTATGGCGAAATGCTCAAGTAGAAGAGGAAACTTGGGAGAGGGAGGCTGAGATGAGAAAAAAGTACCCCAATTTATTTGATCTACCAGGTATGGAGTGTGAAACTTCTTAAATTTCGAGGACGAAATTCATATTTAGGAGGGGAGAATGTAAACACCCAAAGGAAAATATATATATATTTAGAGAGAGAGAGATGATGATGAATGCAGTTTTCGCTGCCGATGCAGAAATCGGCAGCGACGCAGTTTTCGCTGCCGATGCAGAAATCGGCAGCGACGCAGTATTCGCTGCCGATTCTGGACTGGGCAGCGATGTAGTTTTCGCTGCCGATTCTGGACTTGGCAGCGACACAGTTTTCGCTGCCGATGCAGAAATCGGCAGCGATGCAGTTTTCGCTGCCGATTCTGGACTTGGCAGCGACGCAGCCTTCACTACCGATACAGATATCGGTAGCGACACAGTTTTCGCTGCCCATTTCTTGATCGGCAGCGACGCAGCTTTCGCTGCCGATGCAAAAATCGGCAGCGACGCAGTTTTCGCTGCCGATTTCTCAATGAACAGTGACGCAGAGCTGGGAGGGAGGGGTAAAACTGATTTTAGATAAACCAAACAAGGATAAGGACACACCTAAACCAACCCCCAAACAACCCATTTCATTGGATGGGTAGTATAAATACAAAGAGGGGAGAGAGAATGACCCATCTTCTTCCAAATCCAGCAGCTGCATGCCGTACTTCCCTTCCCCTTTCACAACAGAAACGTGAATCAGACCAGTAGAGATTACTTTGTGAACTTGTGAGGGAGAGATGAGACCTTGAGAGAGGAGTGGGCAGCTGCATAGAGGAGAGGAAAAAGAGAGCTGAAAAACGTGAGAGGAAGAAGAAGGAGGAGAACCAGCAGCTGAATAGTGTCAAACCTTCCTCAAACTTAGTTAAATTCAGAAGGTATGGGTCATGAAACTCTCTTCCTCTCCCCCGTAAGATCAAAAACAAAAATGAAGAAGAAAAACCCTAAGAAAAGAATTGATCTAAGACCTAAGCCAGCTGTGAAGGAAGCTGAAATTAACCAAGAGAACAAGCAAACAAAAGTGAAATAAAGTCAATTTCAGAACATCTAACAAATCATGGTAGAGGGCTGGCTTTAACTAGGGGGTAATTAATGTGTTCTGCTGTGATGTTGTTGCTGGACTTAATGTGTTCTGCTGTGATGATTGTTGCTGGAATTAATGTGTTCTGCTGTGATGTTTGTTGCTGGAATTAATGTGTTCTCCTGTGATGATTGTGCTGCAATTGATGCTGCTGATTTGTGTGTTGCGCAGCAATTCTGTTTCGCTGCCGCAACTGAACCTGCTGCAGCGAATTAATATTCGCTGCCGATTTGTGTGTTGCGCAGCGAAATTCTGTTTCGCTGACGCAACTGAACCTCCTGCAGCGATTTGATATTCGCTGCCGATTTGTGTGTTGCGCAGCGAAATTCTGTTTCGCTGCCGCAACTGAACCTCCTGCAGCGATTTGATATTCGCTGCCGATTTGTGTGTTGCGCAGCGAAATTCTGTTTCGCTGCCGCAACTGAACCTCCTGCAGCGATTTGATATTCGCTGCCGATTTGTGTGTTGCGCAGCGAAATTCTGTTTCGCTGCCGCAACTGAACCTCCTGCAGCGATTTGATATTCGCTGCCGATTTGTGTGTTGCGCAGCGAAATTCTGTTTCGCTGCCGCAACTGAACCTGCTGCAGCGAATTGATATTCGCTGCCTAGTTGTGCGTTGCGCAGCGAAACTGTGGCGCCAACAGCGGTGCAGTTCTCGCTGCCGAACTGGCAGCCTGCGGCGAACCAGTTCTCGCTGCCGAAGTGGGCAGCCCGCAGCGAACCAGTTCTCGCTGCCGCTTCCTACAATAAGCCTCCTAGGCAGGAATGACTTAAATGCTAATAACAATTTCATGATATGATGGTGTAAAATAGGGAACACTTGAATGTGAACATATGAACTATTGAAATAAGTGTGATGATGAATGTGATTCAAAAATAAAATAAACACAACTGTGCTGATTTGTGACCATTGATGTCTTAGGTGGTGCGGTCGGGATTGGACCATCATCAAGACAGGAACGACCCACAGGTGGAGCAGGTAGGTGACTTGCACCTTTCTTTTTCATACGTTGAATCTTGGAATATTTTAACTTGAGTACTACCATATTGTTAGAACCGATATTAAATTGTCGAACGCTTAATTGTTGATAAAAGAGTGATTAGCTTCGGCTAATGGCATCCGAATGGATGGCCGGGACAAAAGACTGATTAGCTTCGGCTAATGGCATCCAAACGGATGGCCGGGACAAAGAATGATTAGCTTTGGCTAATGGCGTCCGAATGGATGGCCGGGATGAAGGACTGATTAGCTTCGGCTAATGGCATCCAAACGGATGGCCGGAACAAAGAGTGATTAGCTTCGGCTAATGGCATCCGAATGGATGGCCGGGACAAAGAATGATTAGCTTTGGCTAATGGCGTCCGAATGGATGGCCGGGTTAAAAAGGGATGATTTCGCTGCCGATTGTGGATCGGCAGCGACGCAGTTCCGCTGCCGATTCTGGATCGGCAGCGACACAGTATTCGCTGCCGATTCTGGATCGGCAGTGATGCAGTCTTCGCTGCCGATACAGACATCGGCAGCGACCCAGTTTCGCTGCCGATTCCTTGATCGGCAGCGATGTAGTTTCGGCTGCCGATTTTAGGATGGGCAGCGACGCAGCTATCGCTATGGAATCCGGATGGATAGCCGGGACAAATAAACGACTAGTTTCGGCGAATGGCATTTGAAAACTTGTGTATCTATATGTACTACTAATTGTTAGATCAAATACATGAAGAAATTATAAATGTTAATGCTTATTTAATTGCTAGGCCGTTAGTTACCATTATTATTATTATTAAGTATTTGTTTTCTCTTAAATGTTTTGTACTGCTGCAGGGACGTCACACCAACGAGATGTCTAGGATACCCGATACACGGGAACCTACTTTTGCAAGGAATTAAGTAGATGCATTCTAAATCACAATGTATTTTGTAGGGATCAATGTACTGAATGTATAACTTTTATTAGATCCTTTTTGTTTAAAAATTGTGATGGCTATTAGAAGTATAAGAGTGCAAACTCATGTCCATGTATATATATTTTTAATATGAACTTCAAATCATGCAACCTTAATATTATGTGTTTGTGTAAGATTCGCTTTTGAATGAACTGTTGATTGTATGGATTGTATTTTGATGATGTGAGGATTCAAGTTCTTTGATTACCGGCACCATGTGTATTAAATATATATATATATATAAAAAAATAAAAAAATTTACTATTGTTTTGGGCTTAGAAAGCCGGGTTGTTACAGTCACTGTCTGACATCTCCTCAGATTTTTAACCATATCTGGAGTTATAGAACTCCGATTCAAGAGAAATCAGTGTCGTTGGAAAGCTAAGACTTGAGGCTACAAGTTCTATAATTAAGGAGAACCCAGTTACGCCTTTAAAATAGTCAAAATCTCTCGTCAACAAACACTTGGACTGTTACTGTCCAACTGTTACTGTCTCATTTTTGAACTGTTACTGTCTGACCTCCCCTCATAGTTTTAACCATATCTGGAGTTATAGAACTCCGATTCAAGCGAAATTACTGTCGTTGGAAAGCTAAGACATGAGGCTACAAGTTCTATGTTTAAGGAGAACCTATTTATGCTTCTATGATAGTCAAAATCGCTCGTCAACAAACACTTGGACTGTTATTGTCCAAGTGTTACTGTCTCGTTTTTGAAGTGTCACTGTCAGACATCTCCTCAGATTTTTAACCATATCTGGAGTTATAGAACTCCGATTCAAGAGAAAACATTGTCGTTGGAAAGCTAAGACATGAGGCTACAAGTTCTATCATTTAAGCAGAACCCAGTTATGCCTCTAAGATAGTCAAAATCACTCGTCAACAAACACTTGGACTGTTACTGTGCAACTGTTACTGTCTCGTTTTTGAACTGTTACTGTCTGGCCTCTCGTCAGAGTTTTAACCATATCTCGAGTTATAGAACTCCGATTCAAGCGAAATTAGTGTCGTTGGAAAGCTAAGACATGAGGCTACAAGTTCTATAATTAAGGAGAACCCAGTTATGCCTCTAAAATAGTTAAAATCTCTCGTCAACAAACACTTGGACTGTTACTGTCCAACTGTTATTGTCTGACCTCTCCTCATAGTTTTAACCATATCTGGAGTTATAGAACTCCGATTCAAGCGAAATTAGTGTCGTTGGAAAGCTAAGACTTGAGGCTACAAGTTCTATAATTAAGGAGAACCCAGTTATGCCTCTAAAATAGTTAAAATCTCTCGTAAACAAACACTTGGACTGTTACTGTCCAACTGTTACTGTCTCATTTTTGAACTGTTACTGTCTGACCTCTCCTCATAGTTTTAACCATATCTGGAGTTATAGAACTTTGATTCAAGCGAAATTAGTGTCCTTGGAAAGCTAAGACATGAGGCTACAAGTTCTATGTTTAAGGAGAACCTATTTATGCTTCTATGATAGTCAAAATCGCTCGTCAACAAACACTTGGACTGTTACTGTCCAACTGTTACTGTCTCGTTTTTGAACTGTTACTGTCTGCCCTCTCCTCATAGTTTTAACCATATCTCGAGTTATAGAACTCCGATTCAAGCAAAATTAGTGTCGTTGGAAAGCTAAGACATGAGGCTACAAGTTCTATGTTTTAATGATAACCCAGTTATACCGCTAAGATACTCAAAATCGCTCGTCAACAAACACGTGGACTGTTACTGTCCAACTGTTACTGTCTCGTTTTTGAAGTGTCACTGTCTGACATCTCCTCAGATTTTTAACCATATCTGGAGTTATAGAACTCCGATTCCAGAGAAATTAGTGTCGTTGGAAAGCTAAGACATGAGGCTACAAGTTCTATGATTTAAGCAGAACCCAGTTATGCCTCTAAGACAGTCAAAATCGCTCGTCAACAAACACTTGAACTGTTACTGCCCAACTGTTACTGTCTGACCTCTCCTCATAGTTTTAACCATATCTGGAGTTATAGAACTCCGATTCAAGCGAAATTAGTGTCGTTGGAAAGATAAGACATGAGGCTACAAGTTCTATGTTTAAGGAGAACCTACTTATGCTTCTATGATAGTCAAAATCGCTCGTCAACAAACACTGAGACTGTTACTGTCCAACTGTTACTGTTTCGTTTTTGAATTGTTACTGTCTGACATCTCCTCAGATTTTTAACCATATCTGGAGTTATAGAACTCCGATTGAAGCGAAATTAGTGTCATTGGAAAGCTAAGACTAGAGGCTACAAGTTCTATAATTAAGGAGAACCCAGTTATGCCTCTAAAGTAGTCAAAATCGCTCGTCAACAAACACTTGGACTGTTACTGTCCAACTGTTACTCTCTCATTTTTGAACTGTTACTGTCTGACCTCTCCTCATAGTTTTAACCATATCTGGAGTTATAGAACTCCGATTGAAGCGAAATTAGTGTCGTTGGAAAGCTAAGACATGAGGCTACAAGTTCTATGTTTTAATGATAACCCAGTTATGCGTCTAAGATAGTCAAAATCGCTCGTCAACAAACACGTGGACTGTTACTGTCCAACTGTTACTGTCTCGTTTTTGAAGTGTCACTGTCTGACAACTCCTTAGATTTTTAACCATATCTGGAGTTATAGAACTCCGATTCAAGAGAAATTAGTGTCGTTGGAAAGTTAAGACATGAGGCTACAAGTTCTAAGATTTAAGCAGAACCCAGTTATGCCTCTAAGATAGTCAAAATCGCTCGTCAACAAACACTTGGACTGTTACTGTCCAACTGTTACTGTCTGACCTCTCCTCATAGTTTTAACCATATCTGGAGTTATAGAACTCCGATTCAAGCGAAATTAGTGTCGTTGGAAAGATAAGACATGAGGCTACAAGTTCTATGTTTAACGAGAACCTAATTATGGTTCTATGATAGTCAAAATCGCTCGTCAACAAACACTTAGACTGTTACTGTCCAACTGTTACTGTCTCGTTTTTGGATTGTTACAGTCTGACATCTCCTCAGATTTTTAACCATATCTGGAGTTAAAGAACTCCGATTGAAGCGAAATTAGTGTCGTTGGAAAGCTAAGACTTGAGGCTATAAGTTCTATAATTAAGGAGAACCCACTTATGCCTCTAAAATAGTCAAAATCTCTCGTCAACAAACACTTGGACTGTTACTGTCCAACTGTTACTGTCTCGTTTTTGAATTGTTACTGTCTGACATCTCCTCATATTTTTAACCATATCTGGAGTTATAGAACTCCGATTCAAGCGAAATTAGTGTCGTTGGAAAGCTAAGACATGAGGCTACAAGTTCTATGTTTAAGGAGAATCTATTTATGCTTCTATGATAGTCAAAATCGCTCGTCAACAAATACTTGGACTGTTACTGTCCAACTGTTACTGTCTCGTTTTTTAACTGTTGCTGTCTGCCCTCTCCTCATAGTTTTAACCATATCTCGAGTTATAGAACTCCGATTCAAGCAAAATTAGTGTCGGTGGAAAGCTAAGACATGAGGCTACAAGTTCTATGATTTAAGCAGAACCCAGTTATGCCTCTAAAATAGTCAAAATCGCTCGTCAACAAACACTTGGACTGATACTGTCTCGTTTTTGAAGTGTTACTGTCTGACATCTCCTCAGATTTTTAACCATATCTGGAGTTATAGAACTCCGATTGAAGCGAAATTAGTGTCGTTGGAAAGCTAAGACTTGAGGCTACAAGTTCTATAATTAAGGAGAACCCAATTGTGCCTCTAAAATAGTCAAAATCGATCGTCAACAAACACTTTGACTCTTACTGTCCAACTGTTACTGTCTGACCTCTCCTCATAGTTTTAACCATATCTGGAGTTATAGAACTCCGATTCAAGCGAAATTAGTGTCGTTGGAAAGCTAAGACTTGAGGCTACAAGTTCTATAATTAAGGAGAACCCAGTTATGCCTCTAAAATAGTCAAAATCGCTCGTCAACAAACACTTGGACTGTTACTGTCCAACTGTTACTGTCTGACCTCTCCTCATAGTTTTAACCATATCTGGAGTTATAGACTCCGATTCAAGCGAAATTAGTGTCGTTGGAAAGCTAAGACTTGAGGCTACAAGTTTTATAATTAGGGAGAACCCAGTTATGCCTCTAAAATAGTCAAAATCTCTCGTCAACAAACACTTGGACTGTTACTGTCCAACTGTTACTGTCTCATTTTTGAACTGTTACTTACTGACCTCTCCTCATAGTTTTAACCATATCTGGAGTTATAGAACTCCGATTCAAGTGAAATTAGTGTCGTTGGAAAGTTAAGACATGAGGCTACAAGTTCTATGTTTAAGGAGAATCTATTTATGCTTCTATGATAGTCAAAATCGCTCGTCAACAAACACTTGGACTGTTACTGTCCAACTGTTACTGTCTCGTTTTTTAACTGTTGCTGTCTGCCCTCTCCTCATAGTTTTAACCATATCTCGAGTTATAGAACTCCGATTCAAGCAAAATTAGTGTCGGTGGAAAGCTAAGACATTAGGCTACAAGTTCTATGATTTAAGCAGAACCCAGTTATGCCTCTAAGACAGTCAAAATCGCTCGTCAACAAACACTTGGACTGTTACTGTCCAACTGTTACTGTCTCGTTTTTTAACTGTTGCTGTCTGCCCTCTCCTCATAGTTTTAACCATATCTCGAGTTATAGAACTCCAATTCAAGCAAAATTAGTGTCGGTGGAAAGCTAAGACATGAGGCTACAAGTTCTATGATTTAAGCAGAACCCAGTTATGCCTCTAAAATAGTCAAAATCTCTCGTCAACAAACACTTGGACTGTTACTGTCCAACTGTTACTGTCTCATTTTTGAACTGTTACTTACTGACCTCTCCTCATAGTTTTAACCATATCTAGAGTTATAGAACTCCGATTCAAGTGAAATTAGTGTCGTTGGAAAGCTAAGACATGAGGCTACAAGTTCTATGTTTTAATGAGAACTCAGTTATACCTCTAAGATACTCAAAATCGCTCGTCAACAAACACGTGGACTGTTACTGTCCAACTGTTACTGTCTCGTTTTTGAAGTGTCACTGTCTGACATCTCCTCAGATTTTTAACCATATCTGGAGTTATAGAACTCCGATTCAAGAGAAATTAGTGTCGTTGGAAAGCTAAGACATGAGGCTACAAGTTCAATGATTTAAGCAGAACCCAGTAATGCCTCTAAGACAGTCAAAATCGCTCGTCAACAAACACTTGGACTGTTACTGTCCAACTGTTACTGTCTGACCTCTCCTCATAGTTTTAACCATATCTGGAGTTATAGAACTCCGATTGAAGCGAAATTAGTGTCGTTGGAAAGCTAAGACTTGAGGCTACAAGTTCTATAATTAAGGAGAACCCAGTTATGCCTCTAAAATAGTCAAAATCTCTCGTCAACAAACTCTTGGACTGTTACTGTCCAACTGTTACTGTCTCATTTTTGAACTGTTACTTACTGACCTCTCCTCATAGTTTTAACCATATCTGGAGTTATAGAACTCCGATTCAAGTGAAATTAGTGTCGTTGGAAAGTTAAGACATGAGGCTACAAGTTCTATGTTTAAGGAGAATCTATTTATGCTTCTATGATAGTCAAAATCGCTCGTCAACAAACACTTGGACTGTTACTGTCCAACTGTTACTGTCTCGTTTTTTAACTGTTGCTGTCTGCCCTCTCCTCATAGTTTTAACCATATCTCGAGTTATAGAACTCCGATTCAAGCAAAATTAGTGTCGGTGGAAAGCTAAGACATTAGGCTACAAGTTCTATGATTTAAGCAGAACCCAGTTATGCCTCTAAGACAGTCAAAATCGCTCGTCAACAAACACTTGGACTGTTACTGTCCAACTGTTACTGTCTCGTTTTTTAACTGTTGCTGTCTGCCCTCTCCTCATAGTTTTAACCATATCTCGAGTTATAGAACTCCAATTCAAGCAAAATTAGTGTCGGTGGAAAGCTAAGACATGAGGCTACAAGTTCTATGATTTAAGCAGAACCCAGTTATGCCTCTAAAATAGTCAAAATCTCTCGTCAACAAACACTTGGACTGTTACTGTCCAACTGTTACTGTCTCATTTTTGAACTGTTACTTACTGACCTCTCCTCATAGTTTTAACCATATCTAGAGTTATAGAACTCCGATTCAAGTGAAATTAGTGTCGTTGGAAAGCTATGACATGAGGCTACAAGTTCTATGTTTAAGGAGAATCTATTTATGCTTCTATGATAGTCAAAATCGCTCGTCAACAAACACTTGGACTGTTACTGTCCAACTGTTACTGTCTCGTTTTTTAACTGTTGCTGTCTGCCCTCTCCTCATAGTTTTAACCATATCTCGAGTTATAGAACTCCGATTCAAGCAAAATTAGTGTCGGTGGAAAGCTAAGACATTAGGCTACAAGTTCTATCATTTAAGCAGAACCCAGTTATGCCTCTAAGACAGTCAAAATCGCTCGTCAACAAACACTTGGACTGTTACTGTCCAACTGTTACTGTCTCGTTTTTTAACTGTTGCTGTCTGCCCTCTCCTCATAGTTTTAACCATATCTCGAGTTATAGAACTCCAATTCAAGCAAAATTAGTGTCGGTGGAAAGCTAAGACATGAGGCTACAAGTTCTATGATTTAAGAAGAACCCAGTTATGCCTCTAAAATAGTCAAAATCGCTCGTCAACAAACACTTGGACTGATACTGTCTCGTTTTTGAAGTGTTACTGTCTGACATCTCCTCAGATTTTTAACCATATCTGGAGTTATAGAACTCCGATTGAAGCGAAATTAGTGTCGTTGTAAAGCTAAGACTTGAGGCTACAAGTTCTATAATTAAGGAGAACCCAATTATGCCTCTAAAATAGTCAAAATCGATCGTCAACAAACACTTGGACTCTTACTGTCCAACTGTTACTGTCTGACCTCTCCTCATAGTTTTAACCATATCTGGAGTTATAGAACTCCGATTGAAGCGAAATTAGTGTCGTTGGAAAGCTAAGACTTGAGGCTACAAGTTCTATAATTAAGGAGAACCCAGTTATGCCTCTAAAATAGTCAAAATCGCTCGTCAACAAACACTTGGACTGTTACTGTCTGACCTCTCCTCATAGTTTTAACCATATCTGGAGTTATAGACTCCGATTCAAGCGAAATTAGTGTCGTTGGAAAGCTAAGACTTGAGGCTACAAGTTTTATAATTAGGGAGAACCCAGTTATGCCTCTAAAATAGTTAAAATCTCTCGTCAACAAACACTTGGACTGTTACTGTCAAACTGTTACTGTCTCCTTTTTGAATTGTTACTGTTTGACCTCTCCTCATAGTTTTAAACATATCTGGAGTTATAGAACTCCGATTCAAGCGAACTTAGTGTCGTTGGAAAGCTAAGACATGAGGCTACAAGTTCTATGTTTTAATGATAACCCAGTTATACCTCTAAGATACTCAAAATCGCTCGTCAACAAACACTTGGACTGTTACTGTCCAACTGTTACTGTCTCGTTTTTGAAGTGTCACTGTCTGACATCTCCTCAGATTTTTAACCATATCTGGAGTTATAGAACTCCGATTCAAGAGAAATTAGTGTCGTTGGAAAGCTAAGACATGAGGCTACAAGTTCAATGATTTAAGCGGAACCCAGTAATGCCTCTAAGACAGTCAAAATCGCTCGTCAACAAACACTTGGACTGTTACTGTCCAACTGTTACTGTCTGACCTCTCCTCATAGTTTTAACCATATCTGGAGTTATAGAACTCCGATTGAAGCGAAATTAGTGTCGTTGGAAAGCTAAGACTTGAGGCTACAAGTTCTATAATTAAGGAGAACCCAGTTATGCCTCTAAGATAGTCAAAATCGCTCGTCAACAAACACTTGGACTGTTACTGTCCAACTGTTACTGTCTGACCTCTCCTCATAGTTTTAACCATATCTGGAGTTATAGAACTCCGATTCAAGCGAAATTAGTGTCGTTGGAAAGATAAGACATGAGGCTACAAGTTCTAAGTTTAACGAGAACCTAATTATGGTTCTATGATAGTCAAAATCGCTCGTCAACAAACACTTAGACTGTTACTGTCCAACTGTTACTGTCTCGTTTTTGGATTGTTACAGTCTGACATCTCCTCAGATTTTTAACCATATCTGGAGTTAAAGAACTCCGATTGAAGCGAAATTAGTGTCGTTGGGAAGCTAAGACTTGAGGCTATAAGTTCTATAATTAAGGAGAACCCACTTATGCCTCTAAAATAGTCAAAATCTCTCGTCAACAAACACTTGGACTGTTACTGTCCAACTGTTACTGTCTCGTTTTTGAATTGTTACTGTCTGACATCTCCTCATATTTTTAACCATATCTGGAGTTATAGAACTCCGATTCAAGCGAAATTAGTGTCGTTGGAAAGCTAAGACATGAGGCTACAAGTTCTATGTTTAAGGAGAATCTATTTATGCTTCTATGATAGTCAAAATCGCTCGTCAACAAATACTTGGACTGTTACTGTCCAACTGTTACTGTCTCGTTTTTTAACTGTTGCTGTCTGCCCTCTCCTCATAGTTTTAACCATATCTCGAGTTATAGAACTCCGATTCAAGCAAAATTAGTGTCGGTGGAAAGCTAAGACATGAGGCTACAAGTTCTATGATTTAAGCAGAACCCAGTTATGCCTCTAAAATAGTCAAAATCGCTCGTCAACAAACACTTGGACTGATACTGTCTCGTTTTTGAAGTGTTACTGTCTGACATCTCCTCAGATTTTTAACCATATCTGGAGTTATAGAACTCCGATTGAAGCGAAATTAGTGTCGTTGGAAAGCTAAGACTTGAGGCTACAAGTTCTATAATTAAGGAGAACCCAATTATGCCTCTAAAATAGTCAAAATCGATCGTCAACAAACACTTGGACTCTTACTGTCCAACTGTTACTGTCTGACCTCTCCTCATAGTTTTAACCATATCTGGAGTTATAGAACTCCGATTCAAGCGAAATTAGTGTCGTTGGAAAGCTAAGACTTGAGGCTACAAGTTCTATAATTAAGGAGAACCCAGTTATGCCTCTAAAATAGTCAAAATCGCTCGTCAACAAACACTTGGACTGTTATTGTCCAACTGTTACTGTCTGACCTCTCCTCATAGTTTTAACCATATCTGGAGTTATAGACTCCGATTCAAGCGAAATTAGTGTCGTTGGAAAGCTAAGACTTGAGGCTACAACTTTTATAATTAGGGAGAACCCAGTTATGCCTCTAAAATAGTTAAAATCTCTCGTCAACAAACACTTGGACTGTTACTGTCCAACTGTTACTGTCTCCTTTTTGAACTGTTACTGTTTGACCTCTCCTCATAGTTTTAAACATATCTGGAGTTATAGAACTCCGATTCAAGCGAACTTAGTGTCGTTGGAAAGCTAAGACATGAGGCTACAAGTTCCATGTTTTAATGAGAACTCAGTTATACCTCTAAGATACTCAAAATCGCTCGTCAACAAACACGTGGACTGTTACTGTCCAACTGTTACTGTCTCGTTTTTGAAGTGTCACTGTCTGACATCTCCTCAGATTTTTAACCATATCTGGAGTTATAGAACTCCGATTCAAGAGAAATTAGTGTCGTTGGAAAGCTAAGACATGAGGCTACAAGTTCAATGATTCAAGCAGAACCCAGTAATGCCTCTAAGACAGTCAAAATCGCTCGTCAACAAACACTTGGACTGTTACTGTCCAACTGTTACTGTCTGACCTCTCCTCATAGTTTTAACCATATCTGGAGTTATAGAACTCCGATTGAAGCGAAATTAGTGTCGTTGGAAAGCTAAGACTTGAGGCTACAAGTTCTATAATTAAGGAGAACCCAGTTATGCCTCTAAAATAGTCAAAATCTCTCGTCAACAAACACTTGGACTGTTACTGTCCAACTGTTACTGTCTCATTTTTGAACTGTTACTTACTGACCTCTCCTCATAGTTTTAACCATATCTGGAGTTATAGAACTCCGATTCAAGTGAAATTAGTGTCGTTGGAAAGCTAAGACATGAGGCTACAAGTTCTATGTTTAAGGAGAATCTATTTATGCTTCTATGATAGTCAAAATCGCTCGTCAACAAACACTTGGACTGTTACTGTCCAACTGTTACTGTCTCGTTTTTTAACTGTTGCTGTCTGCCCTCTCCTCATAGTTTTAACCATATCTCGAGTTATAGAACTCCGATTCAAGCAAAATTAGTGTCGGTGGAAAGCTAAGACATGAGGCTACAAGTTCTATGATTTAAGCAGAACCCAGTTATGCCTCTAAAATAGTCAAAATCGCTCGTCAACAAACACTTGGACTGATACTGTCTCGTTTTTGAAGTGTTACTGTCTGACATCTCCTCAGATTTTTAACCATATCTGGAGTTATAGAACTCCGATTGAAGCGAAATTAGTGTCGTTGGAAAGCTAAGACTTGAGGCTACAAGTTCTATAATTAAGGAGAACCCACTTATGCCTCTAAAATAGTCAAAATCTCTCGTCAACAAACACTTGGACTGTTACTGTCCAACTGTTACTGTCTCCTTTTTGAACTGTTACTGTTTGACCTCTCCTCATAGTTTTAAACATATCTGGAGTTATAGAACTCCGATTCAAGCGAACTTAGTGTCGTTGGAAAGCTAAGACATGAGGCTACAAGTTCTATGTTTTAATGAGAACTCAGTTATACCTCTAAGATACTCAAAATCGCTCGTCAACAAACACGTGGACTGTTACTGTCCAACTGTTACTGTCTCGTTTTTGAAGTGTCACTGTCTGACATCTCCTCAGATTTTTAACCATATCTGGAGTTATAGAACTCCGATTCAAGAGAAATTAGTGTCGTTGGAAAGCTAAGACATGAGGCTACAAGTTCAATGATTTAAGCAGAACCCAGTAATGCCTCTAAGACAGTCAAAATCGCTCGTCAACTAACACTTGGACTGTTACTGTCCAACTGTTACTGTCTGACCTCTCCTCATAGTTTTAACCATATCTGGAGTTATAGAACTCCGATTGAAGCGAAATTAGTGTCGTTGGAAAGCTAAGACTTGAGGCTACAAGTTCTATAATTAAGGAGAACCCAGTTATGCCTCTAAAATAGTCAAAATCTCTCGTCAACAAACACTTGGACTCTTACTGTCCAACTGTTACTGTCTGACCTCTCCTCATAGTTTTAACCATATCTGGAGTTATAGAACTCCGATTGAAGCGAAATTAGTGTCGTTGGAAAGCTAAGACTTGAGGCTACAAGTTCTATAATTAAGGAGAAACCCAGTTATGCCTCTAAATAGTCAAAATCGCTCGTCAACAAACACTTGGACTGTTACTGTCCAACTGTTACTGTCTGACCTCTCCTCATAGTTTTAACCATATCTGGAGTTATAGACTCCGATTCAAGCGAAATTAGTGTCGTTGGAAAGCTAAGACTTGAGGCTACAAGTTTTATAATTAGGGAGAACCCAGTTATGCCTCTAAAATAGTTAAAATCTCTCGTCAACAACACTTGGACTGTTACTGTCAAACTGTTACTGTCTCCTTTTTGAATTGTTACTGTTTGACCTCTCCTCATAGTTTTAAACATATCTGGAGTTATAGAACTCCGATTCAAGCGAACTTAGTGTCGTTGGAAAGCTAAGACATGAGGCTACAAGTTCTATGTTTTAATGATAACCCAGTTATACCTCTAAGATACTCAAAATCGCTCGTCAACAAACACTTGGACTGTTACTGTCCAACTGTTACTGTCTCGTTTTTGAAGTGTCACTGTCTGACATCTCCTCAGATTTTAACCATATCTGGAGTTATAGAACTCCGATTCAAGAGAAATTAGTGTCGTTGGAAAGCTAAGACATGAGGCTACAAGTTCAATGATTTAAGCGGAACCCAGTAATGCCCTCTAAGACAGTCAAAATCGCTCGTCAACAAACACTTGGACTGTTACTGTCCAACTGTTACTGTCTGACCTCTCCTCATAGTTTTAACCATATCTGGAGTTATAGAACTCCGATTGAAGCGAAATTAGTGTCGTTGGAAAGCTAAGACTTGAGGCTACAAGTTCTATAATTAAGGAGAACCCAGTTATGCCTCTAAGATAGTCAAAAATCGCTCGTCAACAAACACTTGGACTGTTACTGTCCAACTGTTACTGTCTGACCTCTCCTCATAGTTTTAACCATATCTGGAGTTATAGAACTCCGATTCAAGCGAAATTAGTGTCGTTGGAAAGATAAGACATGAGGCTACAAGTTCTAAGTTTAACGAGAACCTAATTATGGTTCTATGATAGTCAAAATCGCTCGTCAACAAACACTTAGACTGTTACTGTCCAACTGTTACTGTCTCGTTTTTGGATTGTTACAGTCTGACATCTCCTCAGATTTTTAACCATATCTGGAGTTAAAGAACTCCGATTGAAGCGAAATTAGTGTCGTTGGGAAGCTAAGACTTGAGGCTATAAGTTCTATATTAAGGAGAACCCACTTATGCCTCTAAAATAGTCAAAATCTCTCGTCAACAAACACTTGGACTGTTACTGTCCAACTGTTACTGTCTCGTTTTTGAATTGTTACTGTCTGACATCTCCTCATATTTTTAACCATATCTGGAGTTATAGAACTCCGATTCAAGCGAAATTAGTGTCGTTGGAAAGCTAAGACATGAGGCTACAAGTTCTATGTTTAAGGAGAATCTATTTATGCTTCTATGATAGTCAAAATCGCTCGTCAACAAATACTTGGACTGTTACTGTCCAACTGTTACTGTCTCGTTTTTTAACTGTTGCTGTCTGCCCTCTCCTCATAGTTTTAACCATATCTCGAGTTATAGAACTCCGATTCAAGCAAAATTAGTGTCGGTGGAAAGCTAAGACATGAGGCTACAAGTTCTATGATTTAAGCAGAACCCAGTTATGCCTCTAAAATAGTCAAAATCGCTCGTCAACAAACACTTGGACTGATACTGTCTCGTTTTTGAAGTGTTACTGTCTGACATCTCCTCAGATTTTTAACCATATCTGGAGTTATAGAACTCCGATTGAAGCGAAATTAGTGTCGTTGGAAAGCTAAGACTTGAGGCTACAAGTTCTATAATTAAGGAGAACCCACCTTAGCCTCTAAATAGTCAAAATCTCTCGTCAACAAACACTTGGACTGTTACTGTCCAACTGTTACTGTCTCCTTTTTGAACTGTTACTGTTTGACCTCTCCTCATAGTTTTAAACATATCTGGAGTTATAGAACTCCGATT
>NC_037296.2:7841236-8000461 GCF_000002775.5 Populus trichocarpa
GTTTTTGTTATTAACATTTTACTACATTCAAATTAACATAACTTTGAACATATAACATAATCTGAGCTTATAATATTTAAGGTAACTTACTTTCACATCCTCGTATTTTTTTATGAATTTGAATGTTAATTGTCTTATAGCTTCAAACACCTATATTATAGTCATTAAAGTTTGATATTGAATAAAACTTCAATTCATTCTAATAAAATCAAGAAACCTCTACAAAGATGTGGGTTTTTTTTCACAACTAAAATAAGGAATGGTGGGCTGAAGCTCCTGCAAAACAAGTCTCTTAAAGAGGTTGGAGATCCTCCCATGTTTAAGATAGAAAATTAATGGTGAGAAAAGCCTAAAAAGTTAATGTGGTGTGTGTCACAGAGCTTGAACGTGCTAAGAATAAAGAAGAAGATTGAAAAAGATTAAATTCAGAATCCTTTATCTTAGGAATTATGATTGTTTATATAGTTATGATTCTTGTCAACTTGCATAGATTCATGGATATAAAATCAGTCTTCAGGCCCTCTAAAATTGTAAATCATCACTAGGAAATAATAGCTTTAAGGGTTGGTGTATTAATGTTTACACACACACGTGTGTGTGTAGTTAGTGAAATGAGGTAAAATTGACTTAGGATGTTCAATATCATGCCTGAACTCTCCTAGGTAGACTTATAAGGTCACATGGTGGCCATGTGGAGTCGAGTGGGACCTATCATGGTACATGTCACGGGGTAATTTTTCGCTTACACGAATAAACCCGTGCGACAACCTAGTCCCTCACTAGACTCAGTCTTCCCTCGCCAGACTCAGTCTTCCCTCGCCAATCCTACTCGTGTTTGCCTAGTAACTAAGCAAGCGGAATACACAAGTAAGAATAAGAATTAAAGTGCACAACAAGCTTTATAGGAACTCTTTCCCAACCTTTATTGATCTCGTAAACAAAGGGAACTATACACAAATCCGTATGTGTGCTATGCATAAAGATTGCATGCTACACCAAACTACCTCTAACTAGTGCTCTACATGTTCTTGCATGCCCCTACATGCTGAACATTCCCCACGCATGCTGCTGCATTCCCATACATGCCGCCCCCTCAACCAAAAACTACAAGTATTTATAGACAAGCATTTACAAGGCACACCCCCCATTCCTACTTTTAAGGAAGTAGTGGGACACTATCTTACCCATGTTCACCCATGAACATAGTAGCCCCATTATCTACCAAGTAGTGGGAAGTTTTCCCCCATGATCTCCCATGATCTCCCATGATCTTAGTGGGTTGAGAGCAACCCCTGGTCAGCCCCCATGTTTTCAGCCCTCATGATCCTATGATCTTGGATATCCATAACTGCCACTAACCCACATTCTGCATGTCCACCTAGCAACCCCAACTGCCAGCTCTTGCTGCGTCATCTGTTGAGTCACTCACATGCCTTGGACAGTCCTTTGTCCAAGTTTCAGATCGTGCCAAGTTGAACCAACAACTTGCACAAGCCGTTGCGCGCTGTCGAATTCGCATCTGCGTGCAGGCTGCCAATGTCTTCGCTGCCGAATTCCTCGACAGCCCCTGTTCTCGTCAGCCTATGCCCCTGACGAGTTTTCCTGCCTGGCTTGGACATTCCATTGTCAAGCCCATGTTCGTCAACAATCTGCGTTGCCGATTTTTCTTTGACGAACCTACAGCCGTATAAATCTGCGCTACCGATTTCTCCCACTGTTGGCATGGCTGCCAGCACCCTTAGGCCCTGTTTTGGACAGCCTGCCGAAGTGTGCACCTCGTGCATGTTTAACACTGTTACAGTACACTTGTATCATGGATACATCACATTCACATGCTCTTTTCTTCTTCTTTTTTCTTTTAATCTAAAAAATACCCCACAAGTAGTCGGGGAAGAAGAGTATTGGTTTTATAAGTTCAAAAACTAAACCAAAATTCACTGTATAAAAAATTCACCCTAGATCCAATATTATACAATATACTAAAATGGTTTAGTACCCCTATTACTGTTTACCTAAACATAAATTACTATGGATTGGAGCAGTGTAATGGCAAAGTTGTCCTTGCCATAGAGAGTTGCAAAGACTGTAGGGGGATGGGGTTGTCTTTTCATTAGTATGCATTTGGCATTGAAGGGATGGTTGGGGAGAAAATAGTCAATTCCAATTTTGGTGGGGTTGCATGCCCAAGGAAGGGCTTAGTGCCCCTGCCACTATTTACCAAGACACAAATTACTGTAGATTGGAGTTGTGTAATGGCATAGTTGTCCTCATATAAACTTACAAAGCATGCACTGGGGGGTGGGGTTGTCTTCTTCATCGGATGCATTTGGCATTGAAAGCATGGTTGGGGACAAAATGGTCAGTTCGGATTTTGTTGAGGCATGGTAAGATTGCGGGCCTCAGGCACTGAGGCATAGCATAACTACCGGACACATGGTGTTTGGGCTGTCATGCCCTAGGCGCTAGGGCCAGACCTGCTCGCGCAGATTTGCATGCACACTCGCCTGGGTCTGCAAACCTGCGCACCGGGGTCTGCAGACACACGTGAATGGGTAGCAAACCCGCACGCCTAGGGTCTGCAGACCCACGAGGGGTTGCAGACCCGCGTGCTTGGGTTTGTTAACCTGCGCATGGGGTCAACAGACCCCCGCATAGAAGAATAAAAAATATGAAAACAAATAATAATAACAATTATTATTATTATTATTATTATAATTATTATCATCATCATCATTAATAAATTTTAAAAAATATATATTATTACTGTCGAAGAAAAACCATAAATTTTTTTTGAATTGATTAAAAACTATAAAAACTTGGGCCGGACAAGTTTAATATTATTATTAATATTATAAATATTATTAAATTCATTAATATTATAAATATTATTAAATTCATTAATATTATTAAATTTGAAATAAATATTATTACTATCGGAAAAAACATAGATTTGATTTGAAGGGTAAAATCAATTATTATTGTTATTGTTATTGTTATTGTTATTATTATTATTATTAACTTGGGTTTGACATCCTCTTCTAGACCACCAAAGAAACTTGGGGTAGGAAAGGGGTGTCTGACCCAAGTTGCTTAGGTGTGGCAAGGGTGTAAACCCAAGTCTTTTAGGTCTTACAGAGCCGTCTGGCCCAAGACTCAGGGTCCAGCATCCGGACCCATATTTCTTAGGTCCGGCGTCAGGACCCAAGGCTCTTAATTCCGGCGTACGAACCCACAACTCTTGGGCCAGCGTCCTAACCCAAGGCTCTTGGGTATGGCGTCAAGGCCCAGACACTTGGGTCAAACATCCGAACCCGAGGCTAATGGGTTCGGCGTTGCAGCCAAACCCAAAACTCTTGGATTTGGCGTTTAAGAGGGGCTTAATACTTATGGGCCTGGTGTTGCAGTCAGGCCCACTTAAATTTGAGTCATGCAAGTTTAATATTATTGTTATTATTAAAAATAATATTATCTGTATTATAAATATGATTATTTATATTATAATTAATATTATTAATATAATAATTAATAAATTTGAAAAAAATTATTAATTTTGAAAATTTATCATAAATTTGATTTGAAAAGTAAAATTAAAAATTATTATTATTATCATTAATAAATTTGAATAAACATATTATTAGTATCGATTAAAAACTATAAATTTTATTTGAAAATATTAAAAACTATAAGAACTTGGGCCAAACAAGTTAAATATTATTAATAATATTAATAATATTATTAAATTCATTAATGTTATTAAATTTGAAATAAATATTATTACTATAAAAAAAATAGATTTGATTTGAAGGGTAAAATTAATTATTATTGTTGTTGTTGTTGTTATTAACTTGGGTCTGACTTCTCCTTCCAGACTGAAGAAATTTGGGGCTTGGAAGGGCGTCTGACCCAAGTTGCTTGGGTGTGGCAAGGGCGCAGACCCAAGTCACTTTAGTCTTGCAGCCCCTTCTAGCCCAAGACTCTGGGGTCCGATGTCTAGACTCAAGGCTCTTAAGTCTGGCATTTAAGAAGGGCCCAAAACTCTTGGACCTGATGTTGCAACCAGACTCACTTAAACTTGGGTTAGGCAAGTTTAATATTATTATTTGTATTATAAATATTATTATTAATATAATAATTAATAAATTTTTTTAAAAATATTAATATTGAAAAACAACCATAGATGTAATTTAAAGGTAAAATTCAAAAGTACTATTATTATCATTAATAAATTTTGAAGAAAAATCATAAATTTGATTTGAAATGATTAAAAACTATAAGAACTTGTGTCAGACAAGTTTAATAATATTAGAAATATTACTATTGGGTCTGACATTGCAGCAAGACCCAACGCTCTTGGGTTTGTTGTTGCAGCCAAACCCAAGGTTCTTGGGCCTGACGTTTCAACCACACTCAACGCTCTTTAGTCTGGCTGCAACTCCAAGCCCAAGAGCCTTGGATGTGGCTGCAACGCGAAGCTCAAAGCTCTTGAGTTTTTCTTTATATACATATACAAGTTTTTAGATTTAAATTTTTTTTGATATTTTTATATATAAAAAAAAATCCAGAAGCAACCTAGCTAATATCTACTAAACCTGTCTTTTCAGCGTAAAGGTTGGTAAACTGGCAAGAAGAAGGCTCAGCTTCCAGAGCTGGGGTGATTGGGTAGTGAGCTTGCAGGTTTGTAGCTACCATTTTGAAGTTCGATTTGCGTTGGTGCCGAGTGGTGGGAACTGACAGGGTTAGTTGATTTGGAGCTTCTCAACTCCTGTATCTTGGACACGTATGGGCTTTGTTTGGTAATTGGGTTTGTATTTGAAGTGGGGGCCTTATTATAAGGATACCTATAATATATTTCATCGTTACCAAAATGGAAATATAATCAATTAACTGAACATCTTTATCTTGTTTTTTTTTTTATTAATTTTTTTTTTTAACAGCGACTGTCTTTGTCCTTCACAATCTTATCTGAGTCACCGTCAATTTACTATAGCAGGTGGGCCTCCAAAGCAATCTGTTTCGTAGTAGCAACTTTTGTTCCTTTCTAGTTTTCCAAGAACCCGTCATTATCATTGGAAAATCACTTTATCCATTTACCAGGTTAATGTTCTTTGATCAGCAAAAGCAATTTTATTAGCAAAATAACCTTAACGAGTTCCCATGCTCTGTCTTCCTCCACAAACAATATGACACCGCCTACAAGCTTGTAGAAAAAGCTCACTGCTATAAGAAAAACATAGTGCACCTTCGTAAACCAGTGGGATATGCACAATTTCTAGAGGGCGAAAGGTAGGGGTGTGCATGGATCAGGTCGGTTATAACCAAAATTTATATTCAAACCGTCATAACATGTTTGCTGATTTATGAACCCGAACGAACCCAATAATTTTAAACATCTAATCCGGTTGGTAAACAAAGTTTGTCCCAAAAAAATATCTAAAAAATCTTAGACATCTTTGTTTAGACAATTTAATAAAAAATAAAATGATATTTTAAAAGTAATTTAAAAATATATATTTAAGTTGATCTAGTTGAGTTTTCTGACCTCATCAAACGGATCATAAATTAATTACTTAAGTTTTCAAGTTTAATCCAATTAACTCGTAAAATACTTTGGAAAAAAAAAAAACTCCATTTAAGCCCACCTCCTATAAAAAAATATCAATTCAAGTTGTTAGATTTGACCAAATTTAATAATTATATATTATACAGCCGATTCAAGAATATATTTTCTAATATAGAAAATAGAAAATAAACAAGACAACAATTATAGGGAGAACAAAATGAACACCCTGCAGCAGGCTTTGAGTTGAAAATCTAAGTGACAAACATGGGATGATTACAAGCAGAAAACTCTAATAGCTGTTCAATATCTTGATAATTGCCACCTCAAAATATCCACCACCCAATTAACAAAAAAATCAAGATGGAAAAGATTGAACAAAAGAGTCGCCTTCAAAATCACTACAGAACAACAAATACTAACCCAAATACTTGGAAAGCTACAAAAATACCCGGTCGTATGTATATTTGACTTCCTGGATTTGGAAACATAGGCGATATATCATTCAACAACACATTAAAAATGACCAAGTGCTTAATTTGTGGAAGGATTTGATAGCTCAAAAAGGGAAGATAAAAAAATATGCCCCTACCAGAGCACCAAAAACCAAAACTGGAGCACCAGCTTTCGAATTAAGATTTGACTTCAGACATCTGATGAGTGAAAGCGATGTGGGAACTAGGTTTTCATTTGTCTAGTATTTATAATGGAAATTGTGCTAGGGTATTGTTAGGGTAAGAAACGGATTGGATCGGGTGAAATATTGCAAATATTTACATGTATTTCAAATACCTTGCACACCGCGTGGCCACATGAAGTCCCACTAATCAGTGCAAAGGAATAAGATCATTCTCAAAGGTGACCACATGCCCGCTAATCCGTGTTTAGTGTGACCGACCACATATTCACAACCACCATTTTCCAGTGACACTTGCCTTATTTATGATTATAGGTGTTTCAGACCTTCTCAAATTTTCTTAAATGTAAGTATGGATTTTCTAAATCTAAGCCATGAAAAGAAGGTAAAAGTTGAATAATGTCTGGCTTAAAATTAAAATGAGATGCATCAGGAGGAAAAATTATGCATAAGGGTGCACTTGTTCTTATGGGATTCATGTGGTCTCTAAGTGTTCTCACTCTGTTATTCTCATTATGAAGCGACTGATTATCTTCTTCGGCTATATTTTCTGAAAATGATGAGGATACCCTACAAAGTCTTCCACTTAATGTACGTGACCAAACTCTCATGCACGTGTAGGAAGAGAATAAAAGGAAGAAGAAAACGAAAAAAAAAAGAAACAAAACAAAAGAAACAAAAGTTAGATACACGAAAAGTGAAAAGAGAAAATAAAATAAATATTATAATTTATACAAGAATTTACCTCCCCGGAAAAGGTGCCAAAAACTTGACACGACCAAGAGATTGATGTCTTCTCCCAAGTGCAGGAGTGTCGAAGTAATAAATAACCCGGCAAGATCGGGATCGAACCACAAGGAGGTTAACTATATAAATTATAAATAACAACAACAACAACAACAACAACAACAACAACAACAATAAGTTAAAGAGAGCTTTGAGATGTGATATTGATGTAAGGATTAAACAAGGATAAAATAATTGTCAAGGTTAGAGGATCTACTAATGGTATTTCAAATAAGTATAGTATAAACTCTTTTTATTACTCAACTGGAAACCACACACAAAGGAGGTTCCAATCGGATTATAAATTGTTAACATGATTACATTAATTATCTTATTCGAATAATGCTAATACTTGTAAATGTTGTCAGGCATTCATGATTATAACTTATGTTAACAACAAATCAAGTTCCTTTCATAGCACAGGTGTCGGTTATACCATACGGTTGGGTTATGAAAGTGCCAAGTATTTGTTGTACCAAGGGTTATACAACATAAATCTAGATTAACCATTTAGCAAGAAAAATATTAAAAGTGAACAAGATAACAAATATAAAACATGTTAGTATCAAACATTAAGGTCCATGTTGAGTTTATATTATACTTATTCTTACACCATTAGTGTAACCTTTTCACCTTGACATGATAAACTTAGCTAAACATAATGAAAGAGAGAAACATAAATAAACAAGGAAAGGAAATGAAAAGCATAAGCAAGAGATGAATATAAGCAAAACTTAAGCATTACAAAATATAAAGAGAGAGCAAGAGCATGATCTTGATCTGAAAACCAAAATGCTTAAATACATGGCAAATGCCTCCTTTTATAGGCCAAAATTCGGAACTATTGATTTGTTGACTAATTGTTGAGTGGGTGGCCACATCTTGACTTGGTGACAATCCTTATCTTCTTGTCTACCAAAAACGTTATTGATAACGTCATAATTTGAACAGACTTAAATCATGAAAGTTCTAGGAAATTGTCTCAGCTTTGCAGGAAAAAAAGTTGAGGTCATTTGGACTTCTAGAACTCGAGATATGGGCTAAACACTGAACAGTGTCTGAGCTGCAGAACAGATTCGGACTTCTCCGTTATTGCTATAATTTGGACTTGAAAACGGCCTTTTTAAATCTTGGACTCCCATGAACGTTTTAGGCCTATGTCTTAGATTTCCATCCATATAAGGCAGACCTAAATCCAAGATCTACAGCTCCAGATATGACCCAATGACCGAACAATGTTCCAGTTTGGATTGAACCAGCATCTCTTTTCTAAGTTTGGCCCTCTCTTTGTCCTTTCAATTTCCGTACTTAAACTCATCAATCAATCCTTTCCTTTATGTGATAGGCATGCATTTAAGATGAACATTTACCATAAATTAAAGGTATCTTATGGTATCAGACTTGTTATTATAAAACATGCTTTAGTTAAGGAGTTATTGATACTTCAAGTGCAAAATGATGATATAAAACCTTGATAAAAATGCACTTTTAAGTACTAATCACAGACTCAGAAATCATCACCTAAACACCTTCCAAAGGTGACGCGTGGATTCGGAAGTGCTTGCAGCCCCTGTTCACTCAGAAAAAGTCAACCAAAACGGAGTCGGTGCCGAATGGGAAATCGTCAATGAAACAACTTCCAAAGGTGACGCGTGGATTCGTCAGCGCGCCCAACCCCTGTTGACTTAGGAAAAGTCAATGAAAACTAAGCCACTACCGTCTCCGAAATCGTTAATGAAATTGATTCCGAAGGTGATGCGTGGAGTCGTCAGCGCCAACAGCCCCTCTGACTCACAAACAGTCAACGAAAACTGAGTAGCTGCCGACTCAGAAATGATTACCTAAACACCATCCAAAGGTGAGGCGTGGATTCGGAAGTGCTCGCAGCCCCTGTTGACTCAGAAAAGGTCAACGAAAACTGAGTCGGTGCCGACTGGGAAATCGTCAATGAAACAACTTCCAAAGGTGACACATGGATTCGTCAGCGCGCCTAGCCCCTGTTGACTTAGAAACTGTTAATGAAAATAGAACCACTGCCGTCTCTGAAATCGTCAACGAAACCGATTCCAAAGGTGACGCTTGGATTTGTCAGCATGAATAGCCCTTGTTGACTCAGAAATAGTCAACAAAAACTGGTTTGCTGCCGACTTAGAAATCATTACCTAAACACCTTCCAAAGGTGACGCGTGGAATCAGAAATACTCGCAGACCCTGTTGACTCAGAAAAGGTCAACGCAAACTGAGTCGCTGCCGACTTAGAAATCATCACCCAAACATCTTCCAAAGGTGAGGCGTGGATTCGGAAGTGCTCGCAGCCCCTGTTGACTCAGAAAAGGTCAACGAAAACTGAGTCGGTGCTGATGTAACCATATTATTCGATAGTTTCACTCACATTTAACTAGTGTTTTGCCTATTGTTTTATGTATAAAATGCCTTGATATTCTTTGTTTTATGTTTTGAAGGCACCTTTAGATGAAAGATGCAAAAAGGAGTAAATTGGAGGTAATTGGCAGATTTGACCCTCAGTCGATGTTTTGTGCAGAGTGTGAGCTCTAAAAGTCGAAACGAAGTGATTCTAGTGGCATTAGAAAGCTAACATCCATACCTTTCTGGAAATCTAAGTCAAGAAAAATAAAAATACAAAGAGCATGGAAATCACATCCTTCAAAGTCCAAACTCGCATTCTGCCAGTGTTGACCTTTGTCCATTCAAAATTCAATATCTGGAGCTGTAGATATCCAATTGATGCAAACTCAATTCTTTTGGATGACTGACTCAAATTCCTACAAACGCTCCAAATGTCAGCCAAAAACGATGTCATATGAGGGAGATATGAGTTTTCAAAGATGACAACTGAATTCTGCCGGCAAACAGGTTTCGTGAAGAAACGAATCCAAATTACATCCCGAAGCATCAAAACCGACATCCAAGTTTTAATTTCAGCAATTTAGCTCCTCAAGTAAATCAATCCAGAAGGTCAAGGAAGGCAGCCACCAACCTCAAACCACTAACCACAAACCAGCTGCCAACCACCAGCCACCAGCCACCAACTGCCTTCACACTACCACCATCTCTTGATGTTCACACTTGAACTTTGATTTTTCTTACTTACAATTTGTGTATAAATAGGCAGCTAAGTTCATGATATTAAGAGAGCCAAGAGAGAGGGAGAGAAAGTGCAGTAGAATCAAAGAAAGAAGGGTGGCAGCCATAAGAGAAGAAACACAAACTCTCCCCTCTACAAATCAGAAATCATGTATTCTTTCATCTTTAGGAGTAGTTGTTCAATAGATATGCAAGGCTAAGCTCATTTTCTTGGTTGCAAGGACGCAAACACCTTCAGATTTCAAGAACTGTGAGATTTATTCTTCCATTTATTTTCGGTTTGTATTATGAATGAGTATGTTTGTTTTCCTATGCATATTTCGTATGATTGTTTATCTTAATTGCTAGAGCGGACTCTAAGTTATTACTGTGAACAATCTATTGCTAAGTTTGATATCAAAACCGGAGTTGTGATATATAAACTTGTGAAGCAACTAAGCTTGGTAATTGTAGCGGAACTACGTTATTAAACTTAGGGAGAACATTCGATCAAAGCAACACAAGCTGACAACTTGGTTGTTAAGATTAATGAATTTATCTAGATCTTAAGGCTGCCATTGGATTAAATCATTAGTGCGAACACTGTGATTGTTTGTTGGTTAGGGCTAGTTATACGGCGGATCCGTTAATTAACCAATGTTAAGAAAAGATAAAAATTCAGAATATAAACTGGAGTTTCGTTTCAAGGATCGGTTCTGATTTCTGTAGGTGGATGTGTGCTTGCAACCAAGGTTTGTTTTCTTGATATATTTCAGTTTCAATTGATTTTGTTTGCTAGTTTAATTTCTTCCATAGTTTAGATCATCACAAATCAAAACTCCCCAATTGCATAACATATAGCATAAAAATCTAAACTAAACCTTCCTCGTGGGATCGACCCCTTGCTTGCTCTATACTATCTTGTGTGTTTTAAGCTAGGGTAATTAATTTGTGCGACAGCGACATCGCAACAAATTTTGGCGCCGCTGCCGGGGAAGTAATTTTAGTTAATTCTTGTGCTGTTATTTTTATTTGCTGTGATTGTTATTTATTTTTTCTAAAACAAAAAAAAAGAAACAGAATTTTTGCTTGCGGCGGTACTGTTCACTTACGGCAGCGGTACTGTTCAAAATAGATGTTTTGGTGGAATTAGGTATCGGCCTTTTGTTTCCTGAAGGGAAACAACGTTCTGAACAAGACTAGTGGTAACCACTAGCCTCACCTTATCGAGGCCAAATTCCACTGTTTTCTAGGGTTTGTAGGCAGTTTTAGTTTTCTACCGTAGGATTTTCGTACAATTTGCATTGTTTTCAATCTCTTGTGTGATTGGTTTATTTTAAGTTTTCTTGAAGATTTATGCCTGTAACCCGTTCTACTAATCAAATTCAAGTGCAGTTGGATCTCGAAATAGAAAACACTTTACGCAGGTTACGAAAGGAAGCTCGCCTCAACACCATGGCTGTTGCACGACAACAAACACTCAAGGAGCTTGCTGCTCCTAACGTGGAAAATCAGCCACTGTGCATAAACGTCGACAATAATGTAAACTTTGAGCTCAAATCTGGTTTTATACATTTGTTACCAACATTCAATGGTCTTGCAGGAGAAGATCCTCATACTCATCTCAAGGAGTTCCATATGGTTTGCATTGGCAGGAAACCGAATGGAGTTGACGAAGAACAGGTTAAGTTGAAAGCTTTCCCTTTCTCTTTAAAAGGGGCAGCAAAGACATGGCTTTTCTCTATTCTCCCAGGATCTATTGGAACTTGGAATGCCATGAAGAAGATTTTCCTTGAGAAGTATTTCCCAGCATCTCGAGTTGCCAACATAAGGAAAGAAATATGTGGGATTCGGCAATCTCATGGAGAGACACTCTCCGAATATTGGGAAAGATTTGAGCAACTCTGCATTCAATGTCCTCATCATCAAATACCTGATCAGCTGCTCATTCAATATTTTTATGAAGGATTGATGCCTACTGACCGTAGTATCATTGATGCTGCAAGTGGAGGGGCATTGGTAGATAAGACACCCGAGGCTGCACGTCAATTGATATCAAACATGGCAGCCAACTCGAAACAGTTTGGCACTCGTGGGGATTTCTCAAACAAACGAGTAAATGAGGTAAGTGTTTCTAACCTTGAAAATAAAGTTAATGATCTTACTTCTCTTGTGCGTTCTTTGGCTTGTGGAAATGTACAGCAGGTAAAAGTTTGTAGCATATGTTCCTTACAAGGACATGCCTCAGATATGTGCCCAACAATGCAAGAAGATTACATTGAACAGGCTAATACAGTTGATGGAGCATTCAATGGACAACCCCAGCGTAAATATGATCCCTTTTCCAACACGTACAATCCTGGATGGAGAGATCATCCCAACTTACGCTATGGGAACCCACCTCAACAAAGCAATCAAGGACGACAGTTCCATCCCCATGGATTTCAATCCCAACAGAATTATCAAGCAAGACAACCCCCTCCTCCATTCACAAACTCCAATGTTATGGGGTCGTCATCCAATGATGATCTTCGTGAGATGATGAAAACTTTGGCTTCTAACACTGTGACCTTACAACAAAATGTCATGTCTTTTCAACAGGAAACAAGGTCAAGTATTCACAACTTGGAAAAGCAAATGGGGCAAGTAGCTTCAAGTGTAGGGAAATTGGAAGCACAAATGAATGGAAAATTGCCCTCCCAAGCATTGAATCCATTAGAGAATGTTAGTGCGATCATGCTGCGAAGTGGGAAAGAACTTGAAGAGAAAAGGTTGAAACAAATTGAGATGCAGGAAGAAGAAGAGATAGAAACCGAATTGAGTACAAAGAAGAAACATCCTTCTCCTCCACAAACTGAAACAATGACCATTACTCCAAAGGTAACTCCTCACTCAATGAATTCCAGTTTTAAAACAATTCCACCTTTTCCTGTGAGTTCTTCTAGGTCAAAGAAAGAAGATAAAGAAAAAGAGATTTTAGAGGTTTTCAAGAAAGTGGAACTCAACATTCCTTTGCTTGATGCTATCAAGCAAATTCCGAAGTATGCCAAATTCTTGAAGGAGTTGTATACTACCAAGAGAGCTTTCAAACTAAAAGGTCACGCAACGGTAAGTATGGGTGAAGTTGTATCTGCTGTTGTTCTAAAGAATATGCCTTTGAAGCAAAAGGACCCAGGTGCGTTTACTATCCCATGTGTTATTGGTAATGCTAGTTTCAAAAGGGCCTTGTGCGATTTAGGTGCATCCATTAGTGTTATGCCTAAACATGTTTATGATTCTCTTAGTCTTGAACCTTTGAATAAAACTAGCATTGTAATACAACTTGCGGATCGTAGTTTTGTTTACCCACTTGGTGTGATAGAAGATGTCCTAGTCAAGATTGATAGTTTGGTTATTCCATGCGACTTTTATATTCTTGATATGGAACATGATTCTTGTGATTCATCAAACAACACTCCTATATTATTTGGGAGACCATTTTTGAAAACTGCCAATACAAAGATTGATTGTGGTAAGGATACTTTGTCTATGGAGGTAGGAGATGAAAAGATTGAATTTAATTTTCATGATGCAATGAAATATCCTTATAGTAATGTTTATTCTATCACATGTTATGACCAGGTTGATAAGTGTGTGCAACAAGTTTTTGATTTTGATCGTGAGGATGGATTAAGCGTAGCTTTGAGCTATGACTATGATTTTACCAAGATAGACGAGATGGAAAGGCACATATGTGTTCCCCAAAACGTGCACGAATCAGCATTAGCTTTGCAAACTTTGCAAACCATTCCTCATGGTAATGTCTTTGTTGATTTAGTACTTTCACATAAAAAGCTTTTGTCGTCTATTTTACAGGCCCCCGAGTTAGAATTGAAACCTTTGCCCGATAATTTGAAGTATGTATTCATTGGCGACAACAATACACTTCCCGTTATCATAGCAAAAGGTTTGACAAGTACGCAAGAGGAAAAACTTATGAAGTTGTTGTGTGATCACAAGACAGCTATTGGATGGACTTTAGCCGACATCAAGGGCATTAGTCCCTCAATGTGTATGCATCACATACTATTGGAGGAAAATACGAAACCAACAAGGAAAACGCAAAGGAGGTTGAACCCACCTATGATGGAGGTAGTGAAAGCTGAAATTTTGAAACTGTTAGATGCAGGTGTCATTTACCCCATCACGGACAGTAAATGGGTGGCGCCAATCCATATGGTGCCCAAGAAGACCGGAATCACGTTGGTGAAAAACAAAAATGATGAACTCATTCCTACTCGCATCTCGAGTGGATGGAGAATGTGTGTTGATTATAGAAAGCTAAATCTTGCTACACGCAAAGATCATTTCCCATTACCATTCATGGATCAAATGCTTGAACGTCTAGCAGGTAAGTCTTTTTATTGCTTTCTTGATGGATATAGTGGATACAATCAGATTGTTATTAATCATGAGGATCAAGAAAAGACTACATTTACATGTCCATTTGGTACATATGCATATCGGAGAATGCCCTTTGGTCTCTGTAATGCACCTGCAACTTTTCAAAGATGCATGATGAGTATTTTTTCTGACTATGTTGAAAGAATAATTGAGGTTTTCATGGATGATTTCACGGTATATGGTGATTCTTTTGATAAGTGTCTAGAAAATTTATCTTTGATCTTGAAAAGGTGCATTGAAACTAACCTTGTCTTGAACTATGAAAAATGTTATTTTATGGTAGAACAAGGAATAGTTCTTGGGCATGTTGTGTCTTCACATGGATTGGAGGTTGATAAAGCTAAAATAGATGTTATTTCATCATTGCCTTACCCCTCATGCGTGAGGGAAGTTCGTTCTTTTCTAGGCCATGCAGGTTTCTATCGACGCTTTATCAAAGATTTCTCGAAGATTACAACACCCTTGTGCAAACTATTAGCCAAAGAAGTGGATTTTGTGTTTGATCAAGCATATAAAGCTGCCTATGATGAGCTTAAGAGGCGTGTCACATCTGCCCCTATAATCCAACCACCAAATTGGGATGAACCTTTCGAGATAATGTGTGATGCGAGTGACTATGCAGTAGGCGCTGTGCTTGGGCAAAGAATAGGGAAGAATTTGCATGTTATTGCCTATGCTTCCCGCATGTTGGACGGAGCGCAGTGCAATTACCATACAACTGAAAAGGAACTTTTTGCAGTGGTGTTTGCTCTTGAAAAATTCAGGTCATATCTACTTGGTACAAAAGTCATTGTTTTTACTGACCATGCAGCTTTAAGGTATCTTTTGAAGAAAAAGGAGTCCAAACCAAGATTGATTAGGTGGATCTTGCTTTTGCAAGAATTTGATCTTGAGATCAAAGATAAAAAAGGTGCTGAAAACCATGTGGCTGATCACTTGAGCCGACTGAGGACCGAGGATATACAAACCGAAACAATAAGAGAGACATTCCCCGACGAGCAGTTGTATGTGTTACATTCCTCTACAAGACCATGGTATGCTGATTTGGTGAACTATTTAGTCACCAAAGAATTCCCTCCAGGTTTGTCTACATCCCAAAAGGACAAGTTACGAGCTGATGCTAAATATTATTTTTGGGATACTCCTTACTTGTGGAAATTTTGTGTGGATCAAGTAGTAAGGAGATGTGTACCACAGGATGAATTTCATTCCATTCTCACCTTTTGTCATTCTCATTCTTGTGGTGGGCATTTTGGAGCAAAAAGAACGGCCCATAAGGTACTTGACGGTGGTTTCTATTGGCCTTCTATTTTTAAAGATGCATATCACTTCTGCAAATCATGTGAGAAATGTCAAAGAACAGGGAATATCAATCATAAGAATCAGATGCCTTTAACGAATATTCTTGTAAGTGAAATTTTTGATGTTTGGGGTATTGATTTTATGGGTCCATTTCCTTCTTCTTTTGGCAATCTTTATATCCTTCTTGCTGTTGATTATGTGTCCAAGTGGATTGAGGCGAAAGCCACACGAACTAACGATGCTAAAATTGTTTTAGATTTTGTCAGGAATCACATATTTGACAGGTTTGGAATCCCTAAAGCTATCATTAGTGATCGTGGCACTCATTTTTGCAATCGTTCAATGGAAGCATTGTTACGCAAATATCATGTGACTCATCGGACTTCCACAGCATACCATCCTCAAACGAATGGCCAAGCTGAAATTTCAAATCGAGAAATCAAGTCCATTTTAGAGAAGACGGTGCAACCTAACCGGCGAGATTGGAGTCTACGACTTGGTGATGCACTTTGGGCTTATCGGACTGCTTACAAATCACCTATAGGAATGTCACCTTATAGGATGATTTACGGGAAAGCATGTCATCTACCGGTGGAGCTTGAACACAAAGCTTTTTGGGCCATTAAACAATGTAACATGGATTATGATGCAGCTGGGATTGCAAGAAAGTTGCAGTTACAAGAGTTGGAAGAGATTCGAAATGATGCTTACGAGAATGCAAGGATTTACAAAGAAAAGACTAAGAGTCTCCATGACCGAATGATTACAAGAAAAGAGTTTAATGTTGGAGACAAAGTCCTTCTTTATCATTCGCGTTTGAAACTTTTTCCTGGAAAGTTACGCTCTCGTTGGATTGGACCATTTGTTGTTTCTAATGTTTTTCCTTATGGTGCAGTTGAAATTACAAGTTTAGAAACCAATAAAGTACTCAAGGTCAATGGGCATCGCTTGAAACCTTTCTATGAAAGTTGGACGGTAGAACTCACTGCTTCTGTGGAGTTAGCTGAACCAATCTATGAAGAATGAGCATGCAGCATGTCGAGCCAATGACATAAAACAAAAGCGCTTACTGGGAGGCAACCCAGCACAAAAAAAAAAAAACAGATTTGCTTTCTTTTTTTTTCCTTATCTTTTATTTTTCGCATTTTACTTTATTTTTGTCATTCTCCTATATTCCTTTTCTTTTATTTCAACATTGAGGACAATGTTGTGTTTTAAGTGTGGGGGTATTGGGAGAATTTGGTTTTCTTATTTTCGTTTTCTTTGTTGTCCTTAAAAAAAAATTATGTTTGATCTTTAGAACTCGTTTTCTTTGTTGTCCTTAAAAAAAAATATTATGTTTGATCTTTAGAACTCCCATTGATTTTTGAGAATACGAGTATTATGTATGAGAATTAGTTGAGATAGATGAAGATATAAATCAAATGAATGAGTGTGCATGCCAATTTTAAGATTTAATTGTTTTAGGGATTGACTTTGAGAATATGCCATGTTGACTTTATAGTGTTATACCAATGCAAGCTTTTGAGCCTTCAACATTATATTTTTTTTATTGTGCATTCTTTCAATGATATGTATCTCTAGAACTTGCTTCATATCTTGTTGAGATTACATTCGCATTACATATATACATGAAGATGATAAAGGCATTAGAAATTTTAACCATTTGAGCCAAAAAGCCAACCTAAAGCAAATTGTCCTTAGTAAACCCCTTTTGAGCTTGTTTATCTTTTCTTTGCTTTATCCATGTACAAGCCTTAACTTTTTATATGTTTTCCTTTTCCCCTGGCCAAGGATTAGTAGAGCATATACTTGTGATATCTCATGGAATTATGATTGGAAATTATGTGAAAAGAAAGAAGAAGTGATGCTTGATGAAAAGATGATGGGCAAAGTTGCCAAAGGTGAAAAACAAAAAAAAAAAACAAAAAACAAAAAAAAGAAGAAAAAGAAAAAAAAAAGTATTCCTTTATGTTCTTAAGGTTTTATGTTGAAAGAGCTTGAAATTAAAAGAAATTAAGCATTGGTGATTAAAGATGAAAATTTATGTGCTTTGATGGAATATCTTGTTTGAAGTATCATTTTTCAGAATGCTCTACTTTCTTTGGTTTGAACCTTTCCTTTTACTTTCTTTTACCTCACCTTAACCTTAGCCCCATTACAACCAGAAAAAAAGACCTTTTGATTCATGTAGTACTTGTAATAAGTTGCTAATGGAGATGAGATTGAAAAGCAAGCTTATGGTAGAACATACTCTTTGATTGAATTTGAGAGATTTAAACACATAAACCCTAAACACATGAGTGTTGGAGTGTATATCAATGAGAGGACCTATCACTTTGGCATGGCATAGATTTCATTTAAATCCTGACAATTAATTGAGCTTTGAAGTTTACATGTAAATGAATTCAAGAAAATTTATACTCTGTATCCTTCTTGATTGTATTCTTGTTTATAATGCATATATTCTTGGACATTGATGGGAGATTAAGAGATTGATCATAGTTATTTTCAATTTGATTTTATCTATCCTTTCTCGAGGACGAGCAAGAGCTAAGTGTGGGGGTATTTGATGTAACCATATTATTCGATAGTTTCACTCACATTTAACTAGTGTTTTGCCTATTGTTTTATGTATAAAATGCCTTGATATTCTTTGTTTTATGTTTTGAAGGCACCTTTAGATGAAAGATGCAAAAAGGAGTAAATTGGAGGTAATTGGCAGATTTGACCCTCAGTCGATGTTTTGTGCAGAGTGTGAGCTCTAAAAGTCAAAACGAAGTGATTCCAGTGTCATTAGAAAGCTAACATCCATACCTTTCTGGAAATCTAAGTCAAGAAAAATAAAAATACAAAGAGCATGGAAATCACATCCTTCAAAGTCCAAACTCGCATTCTGCCAGTGTTGACCTTTGTCCATTCAAAATTCAATATCTGGAGCTGTAGATATCCAATTGATGCAAACTCAATTTTTTTGGATGACTGACTCAAATTCCTACAAACGCTCCAAATTTCAGCCAAAAACGATGTCATATGAGGGAGATATGAGTTTTCAAAGATGACAACTGAATTCTGCCGGCAAACAGGTTTCGTGAAGAAACGAATCCAAATTACATCCCGAAGCATCAAAACCGACATCCAAGTTTTAATTTCAGCAATTTAGCTCCTCAAGTAAATCAATCCAGAAGGTCAAGGAAGGCAGCCACCAACCTCAAACCACCAACCACAAACCAGCTGCCAACCACCAGCCACCAGCCACCAGCCACCAGCCACCAATTGCCTTCACACTACCACCATCTCTTGATGTTCATACTTGAACTTTGATTTTTCTTACTTACAATTTGTGTATAAATAGGCAGCTAAGTTCATGATATTAAGAGAGCCAAGAGAGAGGGAGAGAAAGTGCAGTAGAATCAAAGAAAGAAGGGTGGCAGCCATAAGAGAAGAAACACAAACTCTCCCCTCTACAAATCAGAAATCATGTATTCTTTCATCTTTAGGAGTAGTTGTTCAATAGATATGCAAGGCTAAGCTCATTTTCTTGGTTGCAAGGACGCAAACAACTTCAGATTTCAAGAACTGTGAGATTTATTCTTCCATTTATTTTCGGTTTGTATTATGAATGAGTATGTTTGTTTTCCTATGCATATTTCGTATGATTGTTTATCTTAATTGCTAGAGCGGACTCTAAGTTATTACTGTGAACAATCTATTGCTAAGTTTGATATCAAAACCGGAGTTGTGATATATAAACTTGTGAAGCAACTAAGCTTGGTAATTGTAGCGGAACTACGTTATTAAACTTAGGGAGAACATTCGATCAAAGCAACACAAGCTGACAACTTGGTTGTTAAGATTAATGAATTTATCTAGATCTTAAGGCTGCCATTGGATTAAATCATTAGTGCGGACACTGTGATTGTTTGTTGGTTAGGGCTAGTTATACGGCGGATCCGTTAATTAACCAATGTTAAGAAAAGATAAAAATTCAGAATATAAACTGGAGTTTCGTTTCAAGGATCGGTTCTGATTTCTGTAGGTGGATGTGTGCTTGCAACCAAGGTTTGTTTTCTTGATATATTTCAGTTTCAATTGATTTTGTTTGCTAGTTTAATTTCTTCCATAGTTTAGATCATCACAAATCAAAACTCCCCAATTGCATAACATATAGCATAAAAATCTAAACTAAACCTTCCTCGTGGGATCGACCCCTTGCTTGCTCTATACTATCTTGTGTGTTTTAAGCTAGGGTAATTAATTTGTGCGACAGCGACATCGCAACAGGTGCCGACTGGGAAATCGTCAATGAAACAACTTCCAAAGGTGACGCATGGATTCGTCAGCGCGCCTAGCCCCTGTTGACTTAGAAACTGTTAATGAAAACAGAACCACTACGTCTCCGAAATCGTCAACGAAACCGATTCCAAAGGTGACGCTTGGATTCGTCAGCGCGCCCAGCCCTTGTTGACTGAGAAATAGTCAACAAAAACTGGTTCGCTACCGACTCAGAAATCATCACCTAAAAACCTTCCAAAGCTGACGCGTGGATGCGGAAGTACTCGCAGCCCCTGTTGACTCAGAAAAAGGTCAACGAAAACTGAGTCGGTGTCGACTGGGAAATTGTCAATGAAACAACTTCCAAAGGCGACGTGTGGATTCGTCAGCGCGCCCAACCCCTGTTGACATACAAAAAGTCAATGAAATCTGAGCCACTATTGTCTCCGAAATCATTAACGAAAGTGATTCTGAAGGTGACGCATGGATTCGTCAGCGCGTCCAGCCCCTATTGACTTAGAAACTGTTAATGAAAAGTGGGCCACTGCCATCTCCGAAATCTTCAATGAAACCAAGTCCAAAGGTGACCCGTGGATTTGTCAGCACCAACAGCCCCTGTTGACTCAGAAATAGTAAAAGAAAACTGGTTCGCTGTTGACTCAGAAAAGGTCAACGCAAACTTAGTAGCTGCCGACTCAGAAATCATCACCCAAACATCTTCCAAAGGTGACGCGTGGATTCGGAAGCGCTCGCATCCCCTGTTGACTTGGATAAGCTCAACGAACATGGAGTCAGTGATGACTCAGAATTCGTCAATGAAACACCTTCCACAGGTGACGCCTAGAATCGTCAGCGCGCCCAACCCTTGTTGACTCACAAATAGTCAACGAAATCTAAGTCGCTGCCGACTCAGAAATCATCACCTAAACACCTTCCAAAGGTGATGCGTGGATTCGAAAGTGCTCGCAGCCCTTGTTAACTCAGAAAAACTCAACCAAAACGAAGTCGGTGCCAAATGGAAATCGTCAACGAGACAACTTCCGAAGGTGACGCGTGGATTTGTCAGCGTGCCCAACCCCTGTTGACATACAAAAAGTCAATGAAAACTGAGCCATTACTGTCTCCAAAATCATTAACGAAAGTGATTCCAAAGGTGACGCATGGATTCGTTAGCGCGCCCAGCCCCTGTTGACTTAGAAACTGTTAATGAAAACTGGGCCACTACCGTCTCCGAAATCATCAATGAAACCGATTCCAAATGTGACCCGTGGTTTGTCAGTGCCAACAGGCCCATGTTGACTCAGAAATAGTCAACGAAAACTGGTTCGCTGTCGACTCAGAAATCATCACCTAAAAACCTTCCAAAGGTGATGCGTGGAATCAAAAATACTCGCAGACCCTGTAGACTCAGAAAAGGTCCACGCAAACTGAGTCGCTGCCGACTCAGAAATCATCACACAAACATCTTCCAAAGGTGATGCGTGGATTCGAAAGCGCTCGCAGCCCCTGTTGACTCGGATAAGCTCAACGAAAATGGAGTCGGTGTTGACTCAGAATTCATCAACGAAACACCTTCCACAGATGACGCCTAGAATCGTCAGCGCGCCCAGTCCCTGTTGACTCAGAAATAGTCAACGAAAACTGGTTCGCTGCCGACTCAGAAATCATCACCTAAAAACCTTCCAAAGCTGACGCGTGGATTCAGAACTGCTCACAGCCCCTGTTGACTCAGAAAGAGGTCAACGAAAATGGAGTCACTGCCGACTCAGAAATCATCACCTAAACACCTTCCAAAGGTAAGGTGTGGAATCGGAAGTGGTCGCAGCCCCTGTTGACTCAGAAAAGGTCCACGAAAACTGAGTCGGTGCCGACTGGGAAATCGTCAACGAAAGAACTTCCAAAGGTGACGCCTGGATTTGTCAGCGCGCCCAGCCCCTATTGACTTAGAAATTGTTAATGAAAACTGAGCCACTACCGTCTCCGAAATCGTCAACGAAACTGATTCCAAAGGTGACCTGTGGATTTGTCAGCACGAACAGCCCCTGTTGACTCGGAAATAGTCAACAAAAACGGGTTCGCTGCCGACTTAGAAATCATCACCTAAAAACCTTCCAAAGGTGACTCGTGGATTCGAAAATGCTCGCAGACCATGTTGACTCTGAAAAAGTCAACGAAAACTGAGTCGGTGGCGACTGGGAAATCATCAATGAAACAACTTCCAAAGGCGACGCGTGGATTCGTAAGCGCACCTAACCCCTGTTGACTTAGAAAAAGTCAATGAAAACTGAGTCATTACAGTCTCCGAAATCGTCAACGAAACTGATTCTGAAGGTGACGCGTGGATTCGTCAGCGCCCACAGCCCCTGTTGACTCACAAATAGTCAACGAAAAGTGAGTCGCTGCCGACTCAGAAATCATCACCTAAACACCTTCCAAAGGTAAGGTGTGGAATCGAAAGTGCTCGCAGCCCCTGTTCACTCAGAAAAGGTCCACGAAAACTGAGTCGATGCCGACTGGGGAATCGTCAACGAAACAACTTCCAAAGGTGACGCATGGATTCGTCAGCACGCCCAGCCCCTGTTGACATAGGAAAAGTCAATGAAAATTGAGCCACTACCGTCTTCGAAATCGTCAACGAAACTGATTCCGAAGGTGACGCGTGGATTCGTCAGCGCCCACAGCCCCTGTTGACTCACAAATAGTCAACGAAAAGTGAGTCGCTGCTGACTCAGAAATAATCACCTAAAAACCTTCCAAAGATGATGCGTGGATTCGGAAGTGCTCGTAGCCCCTGTTGACTTAGAAAAGGTCAACGAAAACTGAGTCGGTGCTGACTGGAAATCTTTAACGAAACAACTTCCAAAGGTGACGCCTGGATTCGTCAGCGCGCCCAGCCCCTGTTGACTTAGTAAAAGTAAATGAAAACTGAGCCAATACTGTCTCCGAAATCATCAACAAAACTGATTTGTAAGGTGACGCGTGGATTCGTCAGAGCCCACAGCCCCTGTTGACTCAGAAATAGTCAATGACAAGTGAGTCGTTGCCGACTCAAAAATCATCACCGAAAACAGCTTTCAAAGGTGATGCGTGGATTCGAAAGCGCTCGCAGCCCCTGTTGACTCGGATAAGGTCAACAAAAATGGAGTCGGTGCCGACTGGGAAATCGTCAACGAAACACCTTCCACAGGTGACGGCTAGAATCATTAGCGCGCCCAGCCCCTGTTGACTCACAAATAGTCAACAAAAACTACGTCGCTGCTGACTAAGAAATGATCACCTAAAAACCTTCCAAAGGTGATGCGTGGATTCGGAAGTGCTCGTAGCCCCTGTTGACTTAGGAAAGGTCAACGAAAACTGAGTCGGTGCCGACTGGGAAATCTTTAACGAAACAATTTCCAAAGGTGACGCCTGGATTCGTCAGCGCGCCCAGCCCCTGTTGTCTTAGTAAAAGTCAATGAAAACTGAGCCACTACCATCTCCGAAATCATCAACAAAACTGATTTGTAAGGTGACGCGTGGATTCGTCAAAGCCCATAGCCCCTGTTGACTCAGAAATAGTCAACGACAACTAAGTCGTTACAGACTTAGAAATCATCACCGAAACGCCTTCCAAATGTGCTGCGTGGATTCGAAAGCGCTCGCAACCCCTCTTGACTCAGAAAAGGTCAACGCAAACTGAGTTGCTGCCGACTCAGAAATCATCACACAAACATCTTCCAAAGATGACGAGTGGATTCGGAAGTGCTCGCAGCCCCTGTTGACTCAGAAAAAGTCAACGAAAACTGAGTCGGTGCCGACTGGGAAATCGTTAAGGAAACAACTTCTAAAGGTGACGCGTGGATTCATCAGTTCGCCCAACCCCTGTTGACTTAGTAAAAGTCAATGAAAACTCAGCCACTACCGTCTCCGAAATCGTCAACGACACTGATTTTGCAGGTGACGCATGGATTCGTCAGCGCCCACAACCCCTATTAACTCAGAAACAGTCACCGACAACTGAGTCGCTGCAGACTCAGAAATCATCACCGAAACGCCTTCCAAATGTGACGTGTGGATTCGAAAGCGCTCGCAACCCCTCTTGACTCAAAAAAGGTCAATGCAAACTGAGTCGTTGCTGACTCAGAAATCATCACACATCTACCAAAGGTGATGGGTGGATTCGGAAGTGCTCGCAGCCCCTGTTGACTTTGTAAATGTCAACGAAAACTGAGTCAGTGGCCACTGGGAAATCATCAACGAAACAACTTCCAAATGTGATGCGCGAATTCGTAAGCGCGCCCAACCCTTGTTGACTTAGAAAAAGTCAATGAAAACTGAGCCACTACCGTCTTTGAAATCATCAACAAAACGGATTCCGGAGGTGACGCGATGATTCTTCAGCGCCCACAACCCCTGTTGACTCAGAAATAGTCAACGACAAGTGCGTCGTTGCCGACTCAGAAATCATCACCGAAACCGCTTCCACAGGTGACGCGTGGATTCGAAAGTGCTCGCAGCCCCTGTTGACTCGGATAAGGTCAACGAAAACGGAGTCAGTGCCGACTGGGAAATCATCAACGAAACACCTTCCACAGGTGACGACTGGAATCGTTAGCGCACCCCTATTGACTCATAAAATTGTCAACAAAAACTAAGTCGCTGCTGACTCAGAAATCATCACCTAAACACCTTCCAAAGGTGACGCGTGGTTTTGGAAGTGCTCGCAGCCCCTGTTAACTCATAAAACGTCAACCAAAACGGAGTCGATGCCGAATGGGAAATCGTCAACGAAACAACTTCTAAAGGTGACGCGTGGATTTGTCAACGCGCCCAACCCCTGTTGACTTAGAAAAAGTCAATGAAAACTGAGCCACTACCCTCTCCGAAATCGTTAATGAAACTGATTCCGAAGGTGACGCATGGATTCGTCAGCGGCCACAGCCCCTGTTGACTCACAAATAGTCAACGAAAAGTGGGTCGCTGTTGACTCAGAAATAATCACCTAAACACCTTCCAAAGGTGACACGTGGATTCGGAAGTGCTTGCAGCCCTTGTTAACTCAGAAAAACTCAACCAAAACGAAGTCGGTGCCGAATTGGAAATCATAAACGAAACAACTTCCAAAGGTGACGCGTGGATTCGTTAGCATGCCCAACCCCTGTTGACATACAAAAAGTCAATGAAAACCGAGCCACCATTGTCTACAAATCGTTAACGAAAGTGATTCCGAATGTGACGCATGGATTCGTCAGTGCGCCCAGCACCTAAAGTCTTAGAAATTGTTAATGAAAATTGGGCCACTATCGTCTCCGAAATCATCAACGAAAACGATTCCAAAGGTGACCCGTGGATTTGTCAGCGCCAACAGCCCTGTTGACTCAGACATAGTCAACGAAAACTGGTTCGCTGCCGACTCAGAAATCATCACCTAAAAACCTTCCAAAGCTGACGCGTGGATTCGGAAGTGCTCGCAGCCCCTCTTGACTCAGAAAAAGTCAACGAAAATTGAGTCGGTGGCGACTGGGAAATTGTCAACGAAACAACTTCGAAAGGTGACGCGTGGATTCGTCAGCGCGCCCAACCCCTGTTGACTGACAAAAAGTCAATGAAATTGAGCCATTACCGTCTTCGAAATCGTCAACGAAACCGATTCCAAAGGTGACCCGTGGATTTGTCAGCGCCAACAGCCCCTGTTGACTCAGAAATAGTCAACGAAAACGGGTTCACTGCCGACTCAGAAATCATCACCTAAAACCTTCCAAATATGACGTATGGATTCGGAAATTCTCGCAGACCCTGTTGACTCTGAAAAAGTTAATGAAAACTGAGTCGGTGGCGACTAGGAAATCATCAACGAAACAACTTCCAAAGGTGAAGCGTGGATTTGTAAGCGCGCCCAACTGCTGTTGACTTAGAAAAAGTTAATGAAAACACAACCACTACAGTCTCTGAAATTGTCAACGAAACTGATTCTGAAGGTGACGCGTGGATTCGTCAACGCCCACAGCCCCTGTTGACTCTCAAATAGTCAACGAAAAGTGAGTCACTACCGACTCAGAAATCATCACCTAAACACCTTCCAAAGGTAAGGTGTGGAATCTGAAGTGCTCGCAGCCCCTGTTGACTCAGAAAAGGTCCACGAAAACTGAGTCGGTGCCGACTGGGAAATCGTCAACGAAACAACTTCCAAAGGTGACGCATGGATTCGTCAGCGCGCCCAGCTCCTGTTGACTAAGAAAGTGTTAATGAAAACACAACCACTACCGTCTCCGAAATCATCAACGAAATCGATTCCAAAGGTGACGCGTGGATTTGTCAGCACGAACAGCCCTTGTTGACTCAGAAATAGTCAACGAAAACTGTTTCGCTGCCGACTCAGAAATCATCACCTAAAAACCTTCCAAAGGTGACGCGTGGATTTGGAAGTGCTCGCAACCCCTGTTAACTCAGAAAAAGTCAACCAAAACGGAGTCGGTGCCGAATGGGAAATCGTCAACGAAAGAACTTCCAAAGGTGACGCGTGGATTCGTCAGCGCGCCCAACCTCTGTTGACTTCGAACTGGTTAATGAAAACAGAACCACTGTTGTCTCCAAAATCATCAACGAAACCGATTCCAAAGGTGACGCGTGGATGTGTCAGCACTAACAGCCCCTGGTGACTTAGAAATAGTCAACTTAAACTGGTTTGTTGGCGACTCGGAAATCATCACCTAAAAACCTTCCAAAGGTGACGTGTGGATTCAGAACTACTCGCAGGCCCTGTGGACTCGGATAAGGTCAACGAAAACTGAGTCGTCAGCCACTGGGAAATCGTCAACGAAAGAACTTCCAAAGGTGACGCGTGGATTCATCAGCGCGCCCAACCCCTGTTGGATTAAAAAGAGTCAATTAAAACTGAGCCACTACCATCTCTGAAATCATCACCGAAACTGATTTCAAAGGTGACGCGTGGATTCGTCAGCTCACACAGCCCCTGTTGACTCAGAAACAGTCAACAACAACTGAGTCTCTACAGACTCAGAAATCATCACCGAAACACCTTCCAAATGTGACGCGTGGATTCGGAAGCGCTCATAGCCCCTCTTGACTCAGAAAAGGTAAACAAAAACTGAGACGCTGCCGACTCAGAAATCATCATCGAAACGGCTTCCAAAGGTGACGCGTGGATTGGAAAGCGCTCGCAGGCCCTGTTGACTCGTATAAGGTCAACAAAAATGGAATCGGAGCTGACTCAGAAATCATCAACGAAACACCTTCTACAGGTGACGCGTGGAATCGTCAGCGTGCCCAGCCCCTGTTGACTCACAAATAATCAACGAAAACTAAGTCGCTGCCGACTCAGAAACCATCACCTAAACACCTTCCAAAGGTGACGCGTGGATTCAGAAGTGCTTGCAGCCCCTGTTAACTCAGAAAAAGTCAACCAAAACGGAGTCGGAGCGGAATGGGAAATCGTCAACGAAACAACTTCCAAAAGTGACGCGTGGACTCGTCAGCGCGCCCAACCCTTGTTGACATAGAAAAAGTCATTGAAAACTGAGCCACTACCGTCTCCAAAATTGTTAACGAAACCGATTCCAAAGGTGATGCGTGGATTTTTCAGCGCCAACAGCCCCTATTGACTCAGAAATAGTCAACACCAACTGGTTCGCTGCCGACTCAGAAATGATCACCTAAACACCTTCCAAAGGTTAGGCGTGGATTCGGAAGTGCTCGCAACCCCTGTTGACTAAGAAAAAGTCAACGAAAACTGAGTCTGTGCCGACTAGGAAATCATCAACGAAACAACTTCCAAGGGTGATACCTGGATTAGTCACGCGCCCAGCCGATGTTGACTTAGACACTATTAATGAAAACTAAGCCACCACCATCTCCGAAATCATCAACAAAATCGATTCCAAAGGTGACGCGTGGATTTGTCAGCGCCCACAGCCCATGTTGACTCATAAATAGTCAACGAAAACTGGTTCGCTGCCGACTCCGAAATCATCACCTAAAAACATTCCAAACGTGACGCCATGATTTGAAAGTGCTCGCAGCCCCTGTTCACTCAGAAAAAGTCAACACAAACTGAGTCGGTGGCGATTGGGAAATCGTCAACGAAACAACTTCCAAAGGTGACGCGTGGATTTGTCAAAGCGCCCAACCCCGGTTGGCTTAGAAAAATTCAATGAAAAGTGAGCCATTACCGTCTCGAAAATCATCAATGAAACTAATTCCGAAGGTGAAGCCTGGATTCGTCAGCGCCCACAACCCCTGTTGACTCAGAAATAGTCAACGAAAACTGGTTCGCTACCAACTCAGAAATCATCGCCTAAAAACCTTTCAAACGTGACGCGTGGATTCGGAAGTCCTCGCAGCCCTTGTTGACTCAGGTAAAGTTAATGAAAACTGAGTCGGTGCTGACTGGGAAAACATCAACAAAACAACTTCCAAAGGTGACGCCTGGTTTCGTGAGTGTGCCCAGCCCCATGTTGACTTAGAAACTGTTAATGAAAACTGAGCAACTATCATCTTCGAAATCGTCAAAGTAATTGATTCCAAAGGTAACGCGTAGATTTGTCAGCACTAACAGCCCTTGTTGACTCAGAAATAGTCAATGAAAAATGGTTCGCTGCCGACTCAGAAATCATCACCTAAAAACCTTCCAAAGGGGACGCGTGGATTCGGAAGTGCTCGCAGCCCCTGTTGACTGAGAAAAAGTCAACGAAAACTGAGTCGTTGGCGATTGGGAAATTGTCAACGAAACAACTTTCAAAGGTGACGCGTGGATTCATCAGCGCGCCCAGCCCCTCCTGACTCAGAAATAATAAACAAAAACTGGTTCGCTGTCGACTCAGAAATCATCACCTAAAATCCTTCCAAAGATGATGTGTGGATGTGGAAGCGCTCGCAGCACCTGTTGACTAAGAAATGGTCAACAAAAACTGAGTCCGTGCCGAATGTTAAATCATTAACGAAACAACTTCCAAAGGTGACGCTTGGATTCGTCAGCGCCCCCAACCCCTGTTGACTTAGAAAAAGTCAATGAAAACTGAGTCACTATCATCTTCGAAATCGTCAACGAAACTGATTTCGAAGGTGAAGCGTGGATTCGTCAGCTTCCACAGCCCCTGTTGACTCACAAATAGTAAACATAAACCGGTTCGCTGTCGACTCAGAAATCATCACCTAAAAACCTTTCAAAAGTGATGCGTGGATTCAGAAGCGCTCGCAGCACCTATTGACTAAGAAATGATCAACAAAAACTGAGTCGCTACGCACTCAGAAATCATCACTGAAACAGCTTCCAAAGGTGACGCGTTGATTCGAAAGCGCTCGCAGCCTCTGTTGACTCGGATAAGGTCAACGAAAATGGAGTTGGTGCCGAATTAGAAATCATCAACGAAACACCATCCACAGGTGACGCGTTGATTCGAAAGCGCTCGCAGCCTCTGTTGACTCGGATATGGTCAACGAAAATGGAGTTGGTGCCGAATTAGAAATCATCAACGAAACACCATCCACAGGTGACGGCTGGAATTATCAGCACGGCCAGCCACTGCTCACTCAGAAGTATTAAACGAAAACTGGTTCGCTGTTGACTAAGAAATGGTCAACAAAAACTGAGTCAGTGCCGACTGTGAAATCGTTAGCGAAACAACTTCCAAAGGTGACGCTTGGATTCGTCAACACACCCAACCCCTGTTGACTTAGAAAAAGTCAATGAAAACTGAGCCACTACCGTCTCCGAAATCGTCAACGAAACTGATTCTGAAGGTGAAGCGTGGATTCGTCAGCACCCACAGCCCCTGTTGACTCGCAAATAGTCAACGAAAAGTGAGTCCCTGCCGACTCAGAAATCATCACCTCAACACCTTCCAAAGGTAAGTTGTGGATTCAGAACTCCTCGCAACCCCTGTAGACTCAGAAAACATCACCGAAACCTGAGTTTGTGCCGACTGGGAAATCATCAACGAAACAACATCCAAAGGTGACGCGTGGATTCGTCATCGCGCCCAACCCCTGTTGACTTAGAAACTGTTAATGAAAACTGATCCACTACGGTCTCCGAAGTCGTCAACGAAACTGATTCTGAATGTGACACGTAGATTCGTTAGCGCCCACAACCCCTTTTGACTCACTAATAGACAACGAAAAATGAGTCGCTGCCGACTCAGAAATCTTCACCTAAACACCTTTGAAAGGTAAGGCGTGTATTCGGAAGTGCTCGCAGCCCCTGTTGACTCAGAAAATGTCAACGAAAACTGAGTTTGTGCCGACTGGGAAATCGTCAACGAAACAACTTCCAAAGGTGACGCGTGGATTTGTCAGGGCGCCCAGCCCCAGTTGACTTAGAAACTGTTAATGAAAACTGAGCCACTGCCGTCTTCGAAATCATCTACGAAACTGATGCCAAAGGTGACGCGTGGATTTGTTAGCACTAACAGCCCCTGTTGACTCAGAAATAGTCAACGAAAACTGGCTCGCTGCCGACTCAGAAATCATCACCTAAAAACCTTCCAAAGGTGACGCGTGGATTCAGAAGTGCTCGCAGCCCCTGTTGACTCGGAAAAAGTCAACGAGAACGGAGTCGGCGGCGCCTGGGAAATCATCAACGAAACAACTTCCGAAGGTGATGCGTGGATTCGTCAGCGCGATCAGCCCTTGTTGACTTAGAAATTGTTAATGAAAACTGAGCCACTGCCGTCTCCGAAATCGTCAATGAAACCGATTACAAAGGTGCGCGTGGATTTGTCACCACTAACAGCCCCTGTTCACTTAGAAATAGTCAACGAAAATTGGTTGGCTGCCGACTCAAAAATCATCACCTAAAAACCTTCTAAAAGTGACGCGTGGATTCGGAATTGCTCGCAACCCCTGTTGACTCAGAAAAAGTCATCGAGAACGGAGTTAGTGGCGACTGGGAAATCATTAACAAAACAACTTCCAACGGTGACGCGTGGATTTGTCAGTGCTTCCAGCCCCTATTGACTTAGAAACTGTTAATGAAAACTGAGCCACTACTGTCTCCGAAATCGTCAACGAAACCGATTCCAAAGGTGACACGTGGATTTGTCACCACTAACAGCCTCTGTTGACTCAGAAAAAGTCAACGAGAACAGAGTTAGTGGCAACAGGGAAATTGTCAACGAAACAACTTCCAAAGGTGACGCGTGGATTCACCAGCGCGCCCAGCCCTTATTGACTTAGAAATTGTTAATGAAAACTGAGTCAATGCCGTCTCCAAAATCATCAACGAAACCGATTACAAAGGGGCGCGTGGATTTGTCACCACTAACAGCCCATGTTCACTCAGAAATAGTCAACGAAAACTGGTTTGCTGCCGACTCAAAAATCATCACCTAAAAACCTTATAAAGGTGACGCGTGGATTCGGAAGTGCTTGCACCACCTGTTGAATCGAAAAAAGTCAACAAGAACGGAGTTGGTGGTGACTGGGAAATCGTCAACGAAACAACTTCCAACGGTGACGCGTGGATTCGTCAGCGCTTCCAGCCCTTGTTGACTTAGAAACTGTTAATGAAAACTGAGCCACTACCATCTCTGAAATCATCAACGAAACCGATTCCAAAGGTGACGCGTGGATTTATCACTAATAACAGCCTCTGTTGACTCAGAAACAGTCAATGAAAACTGGCTCGCTGCCGACTCAGAAATCATCACCTAAAAACCTTCCAAAGGAGACGCGTGGATTCGGAAGTGCTCGCAGCCCTGTTGACTCAGAAAAAGACAACGAGAACTGAGTCGGTGGCGTATGGGAAATCGTCAAGGAAACAACTTCCAAAGGTGACGCGTGGATTCATCAGCGCGCCCAACCCCTGTTGACTTAGAAATTGTTAATGAAAACTGAGCCACTATCGTCTCCAAAATTATCAACGAAACCGATTACAAAGGGGCGTGTGGATTTGTCACCACTAACAGCCCCTATTCACTTAGAAATAGTCAACGGAAACTGGTTCGCTGCCAACTCAGAAATCATCACCTAAAAACCTTCCAAAGGTGACGCGTGGATTCGGAAGTGCTCGCAGCCCCTGTTGACTCGCAAAAAGTAAACGAAAACTGAGTCGATGCCGACTGGGAAATCGTCAACGAAACAACTTCGAAAGGTGACGCGTGGATTCGTCAGCGCCCCCAGCCCTTGTTGACATAGAAACTGTTAAAGAAAACAGAGCCACTGCCGTCTCTGAAATCATCTACAAAACCAATTCCAAAGGTGACACGTGGATTGGTCACCACTAACAGCCCCTCTTGACTCAGAAATAGTCAATGAAAATTGGTTCGCTGCCAACTCAGAAATCATCACCTAAAAACCTTCCAAAGGAGACGCGTGGATTCAGAAGTGCTCGCAACCCCTGTTGACTCTGAAAAAGTCAATGAAAATTGAGTCGGTGCCGACTGGGAAATCATCAATGAAACGACTTCCAAAGCTGACGCGTGGATTCGTCAGCACGCACAGCCCTTGTTGACTCACAAATAGTCAACAAAAATTGAGTCGCTGCCGACTCAGAAATCATCACCTAAACACCTTTGAAAGGTAAGGCGTGGACTCGGAAATGCTCGCAGCCCCTGTTGACTCAGAAAAGGTCAACAAGTTGATTTGTCACCACTAACAACCCCTGTTGATGAAGAAATAGTCAATGAAAAATGGTTCGCTGCCAACTCAGAAATCATCACCTAAAAACCTTCCAAAGGAGACGCATGGATTCAGAAGTGCTCGCAGCCCCTGTTGACTCAGAAATTGTTAATGAAAACTGAGCCACTACCGTCTCTGAAATCGTCAACGAAACCGATTCTAAAGCTGACGCGTGGATTCGTCAGCTCCCACAGCCCTTGTTGACTCAGAAATAGTCAACGAAAATTGAGTCGCTGGCGACTCAGAAATCATCACCTAAACACCTTCGAAAGGTAAGGCGTGGATTCGGAAGTGCTCGCAGCACCTCTTGACTCAGAAAAGGTAAACAAAAACTGAGTCGATGCCGACTGGAAAATCATCAACGAAACACATTCCAAAGGTGACGTTTGGATTCGTCAGCGCGCCCAGCCCCTGTTGACTTAGAAATTGTTAATGAAAACTGAGGCACTGCCATCTCTGAAATCGTCAACGAAACTGATTCTGAAGATGACACGTGGATTCGTCAGCGCCCACAGCCCTTGTTGACTCACAAATAGTCAACGAAAATTAAGTCGCTGCCGACTTAGAAATCATCACCTAAACACCTTTGAAAGGTAAGGCATGGATTCAGAAATGCTCACAGCCCCTGTTGACTCAGAAAAGGTCAACGAAAACTGAGTCGGTGCCGGCTTGGAGATCATCAACGAAACAACTTGCAAAGGTGACGGGTGGATTCGGCAGCGCTCCTAGCCCTTGTTGACTCAGAAATTGTTAATGAAAACTGAGCCACTACCGTCTCCGAAATCATCAACGAAACCGATTCTAAAGCTGACGCGTGGATTCGTCAGCTCCCACAGCCCTTGTTGACTCAGAAATAGTCAACGAAAATTGAGTTGTTGCCGACTCAGAAATCATCACCTAAACACCTTTGAAAGGTAAGGCGTGGATTCGAAAATGCTCGCAGCCCCTGTTGACTCAAAAAATGTCAACGAGAACGGAGTCGTTGGCGACTGGGAAATCGTCAATGAAACAACTTCCAAAGGTGACGGGTGGATTCGTCAGCGCGCCCAGCCTCTATTGACTTAGAAATTGTTAATGAAAACTGAGCCACTACCATCTCTGAAATCGTCACCGAAACCGATTCTGAAGATGACTCGTGGATTCATCAGTGCCCACATCCCTTGTTGACTCACAAATAGTCACCGAAAATTAAGTCTCTGCCGACTCAGAAATCATCACCTAAACACCTTCAAAAGGTAAGGCGTGGATTCGGAAGTGCATGAGCCCCTGTTGAGTCAGAAAACGTCAACGAAAACTGAGTTGGTGCCGACTGGGAAATCGTCAACGAAACAACTTACAAAGGTCACGCGTGGATTCGTCAGCGCGCCCATTCCCTGTTGACTTAGCAATTGTTAATGAAAACTGAGCCACTGCCATCTCTGAAATCATCAACGAATCCAATTCTGAAGATGACGCGTGGATTCGTCAGCTCCCACAGCCCTTGTTGACTCAGAAATAGTCAACGAAAATTGAGTCGCTGGCGACTCAGAAATCATCACCTAAACACCTTCGAAAGGTAAGGCGTGGATTCGGAAGTGCTCGCAACGCCTCTTGACTCAGAAAAGGTAAACGAAAATTGAGTCGATGCCGACTGGGAAATCATCAACGAAACACATTCCAAAGGTGACGTTTGGATTCGTCAGCGCGCCCAGCCCCTGTTGACTTAGAAATTGTTAATGAAAACTGAGCCACTACCGTCTCTGAAATCGTCAACGAAACCGATTCCAAAGGTGACGCATGCATTTGTCACCACTAACAACCTCTGTTGACTAAGAAATAGTCAACGAAAACTGGTTCGATGCCGACTCAGAAATCATCACCTAAAAACCTTCCAAAGGATACGCGTGGATTCGGAAGTGCTCGCAACCCCTGTTGACTCAGAAAAAGTCAACGCGAACTGAGTAGGTGGCGACTGGGAAATCGTCAACAAAACAACTTCCAAAGGTGACCCGTGGATTCATCACCGCCCCCAGCCCCTGTTGACTTAGAAGTTGTTAATGAAAAATGAGCCACTACAGTCTCCGAAATCGTCAACGACACCGATTATGAAGATGAAACGCGGATTCGTCAGCGCCCATAGCCCTTGTTGACTCACAAATAGTCAATGAAAATTGAGTCGCTGCTCACTCAGAATTCATCACCTAAACACCTTCGAAAGGTAAGGCGTGGATTCGGAAGTGCTCGCAGCCCCTCTTGACTCAGAAAAGGTAAACGAAAACTGAGTCGATGCCGACTGGGAAATCGTCAACGAAACACATTCTAAAGGTGACGTTTGGATTCGTCAGCGCGCCCAGCCCCTGTTGACTTAGAAATTGTTAATGAAAACTGAGGCATTGCCATCTCTAAAATCGTCAACGAAACTGATTCTGAAGATGACACGTGGATTCGTCAGCGCCCACAGCCCTTGTTGACTCACAAATAGTCAACGAAAATTGAGTCGCTGCCGACTCAGAAATCATCACCTAAACACTTTGAAAGGTAAGGCGTGGATTCGGAAATGCTCGCAGCCCCTATTGACTCAGAAAAGGTCAACGAAAACTGAGTCGGTGCCGGCTGGGAAATCATCAACGAAACAACTTGCAAAGGTGACGCGTGGATTCGGCAGTGCGCCCAGCCCCTGTTGACTTAGAAACTTTTAATGAAAACTCAGGCGCTGCCGTCTTCGAAGTCGTGAACAAAACCGATTCCAAAGGTGACGCGTGGATTGGTCACCACTAATAGCTCCTGGTGACTCAGAAATAGTCACCGAAAAATGGTTCGTTGCCGACTCAAATATCGTCACCTAAAAACCTTTTAAAGTTGACGCGTGGATTCGGAAGTGCTCGCAGCCCCTGTTGACTCAGAAAAAATCAACGAAAACTGAGTTGGTGACGACTGGGAAATCATCCACGAAACAAGTTCCAAAGGTGACAAGTGGATTCTTAAGCGCGCCCAGCCACTGTTGACTTAGAAACTGTTAATGAAAACTGAGCAATTGTCGTCTCCGAAATCGTGAACCAAACAGCTTCCAAAGGTGACGCGTGGATTCGGACGTGCTCGCAGCCCCTGTTGACTCAGAAAAAGTCAACGAAAACTGAGTCGAAGGCGACTGGGAAATCGTCAACAAAACAAGTTCCAAAGGTGACAAGTGGATTCTTCAGCGCGCCAAGCCCCTGTGGACTTAGAAACTCTTAATGAAAACTGAGCCACTATTGTCTCCGAAATCGTGAACGAAACCGATTCCCAAGGTGACACGTGGATTGATCAGCAATAACTGCCCCTGTTGAATCAGAAATAGTCACCGAAAACTGGTTCGCTACCGTCTCAAAACTCATCACCTAAAAACCTTCCTAAAGGTGACAAGTGGATTCGGAAGTGCTCGCAGCCCCTGTTGACTCAGAAAACGTCAACGTAAACTAAGTTGGTGGCGACTGGGAAATCGTCAACGAAACAAGTTCCAATGGTGACAAGTGGATTCTTCAGCGCGCCAAGCCCCTGTGGACTTAGAAACTCTTAATGAAAACGGAGCCACTGTGGTCTCCGAAATCGTGAACGAAACCGATTCCAAAGGTGACGCGTGGATTCAGAAGTTCTCGCAACCCCTGTTGACCCAGAAAACGTCAACGTAAACTGAGTCGGTGGCGACTGGGAAATCGTCAACGAAACAAGTTCCAAAGGTGACAAGTGGATTCTTCAGCGCGCCCAGCCCCTGTTGACTTAGAAACTGTTAATGAAAACTGAGCCACTCCCGTCTCCGAAATCGTGAAGGAAACCGATTCCAAAGGTGACGCGTGGATTGGTCAGCAATAACTGCCCCTGTTGAATCAGAAATAGTCACTGAAAACTGGTTTGCTGCCGTCTCAAAAGTCATCACCTAAAAACCTTCCAAAGGTGACGCGTGGATTCAGACATGCTCGCAGCCCCTATTGACGCAGAAAAAGTCAATGAAAACTGAGGCGATGGTGACTGGGAAATCGTTAAAGAAACAAGTTCCAAAGGTGACAAATGTATTCTTCAGTGCGCCCAGCCCCTGTTGACTTAGAAACTGTTAATGAAAACTGAGCCACTCCTGTCTCCGAAATCGTGAACGAAACTGATTCCAAAGGTGACGCGTGGATTGGCAGCAATAACTGCCCCTGTTGAATCAGAAATAGTCACTAAAAACTGGTTCGCTGCCATCTCAAAACTCCTCACCTAAAAACATTCGAAAGGGGACGCGTGGATTCGGAAGTGCTCGCAGCCCCTGTTGACTCAAAAAAAGTCAACGTAAACTGAGATAGTGGCGCCTGGGAAATCATCAACGAAACAAGTTCCAAAGGTGACATGTGGATTCTTCAAGGCGCCCAGCCCCTATTGACTTAGAAACTGTTAATGAAAACTGAGGCACTCCCGTCTCCGAAATCATGAACGAAATTGATTCCAAAGGTGACGCGTGGATTCAGAAGTGCTCGCAACCCCTGTTGACTCAGAAAAAGTCAATGAAAACTGAGGCGGTGGCGACTGGGAAATCATCAATGAAACAAGTTCGAAAGATGACAAGTGGAATCTTCAGCGCGCCCAGCCCGTGTCGACTTAGAAACTGTTAATGAAAACTGAGCCACTGCCATCTTCAAAATCGTGAACGAAACCGATTCCAAAGGTGACTCGTCGATTGGTCAGCAATAACTGCCCCTGTTGACTCAGAAATAGTTACCGAAAGCTGGTTCATTGCGGACTCAAAAATCATCACCTAAAAACCTTCCAAAGTTGACGCGTGGATTCGGAAGTGCTCACAGCCCCTGTTGACTTAGAAAACGTTAACGAAAACTGAGTCGGTCCCGACTGGGAAATCGTCAACGAAACAAGTTCCAAAGGTGACACGTGGATTCATTACCGCGCCCAGCCCTTGTTGATTTAGAAACTGTGAATGAAAACTGAGCCACTACTGTCTCTGAAATCATGAACGAAACCGATTTCAAAGGTGTCGCCACTAACAGCCCCTGGTGACTCAGAAATAGTCAACGAAAACTGGTTCGCTGCCGACTCTGAAATCATCACCTAAAAACCACCGAAAGGTGACGCGTAGATTCGGAAGTGCTCGCAGCCCATGTTGACTCAGAAAAAGTCAACGTAAACTGAGTAGGTGGCGTCTGGGAAATCATCAACGAAACAAGTTCCAAAGGTGACATGTGGATTCTTCAGGGCGCCATCCCCTGTTGACTTAGAAACTGTTAATGAAAACTGAGCCACTGCCGTCTTTGAAATCGTGAACGAAACCGATTCCGAAGGTGACGCGTGGATTGGTCAGCACTAACTGCCCCAGTTGAATCAGAAATAGTCACCGAAAACTGGTTCGCTGCCGTCTCAAAACTCATCACCTAAAAACCTTCGAAAGGTGACGCGTGGATTCGGAAGTGCTCGCAGCCCCTGTTGACTCAGAAAAAGTCCACGGAAACTGAGTAGGTGGCGACTCGGAAATCATCAACGAAACAAGTTACAATGGTGACAAGTGGATTCGTCAGCGCGCCAACCCCTGTGGACTTAGAAACTCTTAATGAAAACGGAGCCACTGTCGTCTCTGCAACCGTGAACGAAACCGATTCCAAAGGTGACGCGTGGATTCAGAAGTGCTCGCAGCCCCTGTTGACTCAGAAAAAGTCAACGAAAACTGAGGCGATGGCGACTGGGAAATCATCAACGAAACAAGTTCCAAAGGTGACAAGTGGATTCTTCAGCGCACCCAGCCCCTGTTGACTTAGAAACTGTTAATGAAAACTTAGCCACTCCCGTCTCCGAAATCGTGAACGAAACCGAGTACAAAGGTGACGCGTGGATTGGTCAGCAATAACTGCCCCTGTTGAATCAGAAATAGTCACCGAAAACTGGTTCGCTACCGTCGCAAAACTCATCACCTAAAAACCTTCGAAAGGTGACGCGTGAATTCGGAAGTGCTCGCTGCCCTTGTTGACTCAGAAAAAGTCAACGTAAACTGAGTTAGTGGCGCCTGGGAAATCGTCAACGAAACAAGTTCCAAAGGTGACATGTGGATTCTGCAGGGCGCCCAGCCCCTGTTGACTTAGAAACTGTGAATGAAAACTGAGCCACTCCCGTCTTCGAAATCATGAACGAAACCGATTTCAAAGGTGTCGCCACTAACAGCCCCTGGTGACTCAGAAATAGTCAACGAAAACTGGTTCGCTACCGACTCCGAAATGATCACCTAAAAGCCACAGAAAGGTGACGCGTGGATTCGGAAGTGCTCGCAGCCCCTCTTGACTCAGAAAAATTCAACTTAAACTGAGTAGGTCGCTCCTGGGAAATCGTCAACGAAACAAGTTTCAAAGGTGACATGTGGATTCTTCAGGGCGCCCAGCCCCTGTTGACTTAGAAACTGTTAATGAAAACTGAGCCACTCCCGTCTCTAAAATCGTGAACGAAACCGATTCCAAAGGTGACCAGTGGATTCAGAAGTGCTCGCAGCCCCTGTTGACTCAGAAAAAGTCAACGAAAACTGAGGCGATGGCGACTGGGAAATCATCAACGAAACAAGTTCCAAAGGTGACAAGTGGATTCTTCAGCGCGCCCAGCCCCTATTGACTTAGAAATTGTTAATGAAAACTGAGCCACTCCCGTCTCCGAAATCGTGAACGAAACCGATTCCGAAGGTGACGCGTGGATTGGTCAGCAATAACTGCCCAGTTGAATCAGAAATAGTCACCGAAAACTGGTTCGATGCCGTCCCAAAACTCATCACCTAAAAACCTTCGAAAGGTGACGCGTGTATTCGGAAGTGCTCGGAGCCCCTGTTGACTCAGAAAAAGTCAACTTAAACTGAGTAGGTGGCGCCTGGGAAATCGTCAACAAAACAAGTTCCAAAGGTGACATGTGGATTCTTCAGGGCGCCAGACCCTGTTGACTTAGAAACTGTTAATGAAAACTGAACCACTACCGTCTTCGAAATCGTGAACGAAACCGATTCCGAAGGGGACGCGTGGATTGGTCAGCAGTAACTGCCCCTGTTGAATCAGAAATAGTCACCGAAAAGTGGTTCGCTGCCGTCTCAAAACTCATCACCTAAAAACCTTCGAAAGGTGACGCGTGGATTCGGAAGTGCTCGCAGCCCTTGTTGACAGAGAAAAAGTTAACATCAACTAAGTTAGTGGCGCCTGGGAAATCATCAACGAAACAAGTTCCAAAGGTGACATGTGGATTCCTTAGGGCGCCCAGCCCCTGTTGACTTAGAAACTGTTAATGAAAACTAAGCCACTCCCGTCTCCGAAATCGTGAACGAAAACGATTCCAAAGGTGACGCGTGGATTGGTCAGCAATAACTGCCCCTGTTGAATCAGAAATAGTCACCGAAAACTGGTTCGCTGCTGTCCCAAAACTCATCACCTAAAAAGCTTCGAAAGGTGACGCGTGGATTCGGAAGTGCTCGCAGCCCCTGTTGACTCAGAAAAAGTCAACGTAAACTGAGTCAGTGGCGCCTGGGAAATCGTCAACGAAACAAGTTTCAAAGGTGACGCGTGGATTGGTCAGCAATAACTGCCCCTGTTGAATCAGAAATAGTCACCGAAAACTGGTTCGCTGCTGTCCCAAAACTCATCACCTAAAAACCTTTGAAAGGTGACGCGTGGATTCGGAAGTGCTCGCAGCCCCTGTTGACTCAGAAAACGTTAACGAAAACTTAGTCGGTCCCGACTGGGAAATCGTCAACGAAACAAGTTACAATGGTGACAAGTGGATTCTTCAGCGCGCCAAGCCCCTGTGGACTTAGAAACTCTTAATGAAAACGGAGCCACTGACGTCTCTGCAACCGTGAATGAAACCGATTCCAAAGGTGACGCGTGGATTCAGAAGTTCTCGCAGCCCCTATTGACTGAGAAAAAGTCAACAAAAACTGAGGCGATGCGACTAGGAAATCATCAACGAAACAAGTACCAAAGGTGACAAGTGGATTCTTCAGCGCGCCCAGCCCCTGTTGACTTAGAAACTGTTAATGAAAACTGAGCCACTCACGTCTCTGAAATCGTGAACGAAACCGATTCCAAAGGTGACGCGTGGATTGGTCAGCAATAACCGCCCCTGTTGAATCAGAAATAGTCACCGAAAACTGGTTCGATGCCGTCCCAAAACTCATCACCTAAAAACCTTCGAAAGGTGACGCGTGGATTCGGAAGTGCTCGCAGCCCCTGTTGACTCAGAAAAAGTCAACGTAAACTGAGTAGGTGGCGCCTGGGAAATCGTCAAAGAAACAAGTTTCAAAGGTGACATGTGGATTCTTCAGGGCGCCCAGCCCCTGTTGACTTAGAAACTGTTAATGAAAACTGAGCCACTCCCGTCTCCGAAATCGTGAACAAAAACGATTCCAAAGGTGAGGCGTGGATAGGTCAGCAATAACTGCCCCAGTTGAATCAGAAATAGTCACCGAAAACTGGTTCGCTGCCGTCTCAAAACTCATTACCTAAAAACCTTCGAAAGGTGACGCGTGGATTCGGAAGTGCTCGCAGCCCATGTTGACTCAGAAAAAGTCCACTGAAACTGAGTAGGTGGCGACTGGGAAATCATCAACGAAACAAGTTGCAATGGTGACAAGCGGATTCTTCAGCGCGCCAAGCCCCTGTGGACTTAGAAACTCTTAATGAAAACGGAGCCACTGACGTCTCTGCAACCGTGAATGAAACCGATTCCAAAGGTGACGCGTGGATTCAGAAGTGCTCGCAGCCCCTGTTGATTGAGAAAAAGTCAACAAAAACTGAGGCGATGGCGACTGGGAAATCATCAACGAAACAAGTACCAAAGGTGACAAGTGGATTCTTCAGCACGCCTAGCCCCTGTTGACTTAGAAACTGTTAATGAAAACCGAACCACTGCCGTCTTTGAAATCGTGAACGAAACCGATTCCAAAGGTGACGCGTGGACTGGTCTGCAGTAACTGCCCCTGTTGAATCAGAAATAGTCACCGAAAACTGGTTCGCTGCCGTCTCAAAACTCATCACCTAAAAACCTCTGAAAGGTGACGCATGGATTCGGAAGTGCTCGCAGCCCCTGTTGACTCAGAAAAAGTCCACGGAAACTGAGTAGGTGGCGACTGGGAAATCATCAACGAAACAAGTTGCAATGGTGACAAGTGGATTCTTCACCGCGCCAACCCCTGTGGACTTAGAAACTCTTAATGAAAACGGAGACACTGTCGTCTCTGCAACCATGAACGAAACCGATTCCAAAGGTGACGCGTGGATTCAGAAGTGCTCGCAGCCCCTGTTGACTCAGAAATAGTCAACGAAAACTGAGGCGATGGCGACTGGGAAATCATCAACGAAACAAGTTCCAAAGGTGACAAGTGGATTCGGAAATGCTCGCAGCCCCTGTTGACTCAAAAAATGTCAACGAGAACGGAGTCGTTGGCGACTGGGAAATCGTCAAGGAAACAACTTCCAAAGGTGACGGGTGGATTTGTCAGCGCGCCCAGCCTCTATTGACTGAGAAATTGTTAATGAAAACTGAGCCACTACCATCTCCGAAATTGTCAACGAAACCGATTCCCAAGTTGACACGTGGATTTGTCACCACTAATAACACCTGTTGACTTAGAAATAGACAACGAAAACTAGTTCGCTGCCGACTCAGAAATCATCACCTAATAACCTTTTAAAGGAGACGCGTGGATTCGGAAGTGCTCGCAGCCCCTGTTGATTCGTAAAAAGTCAACGAGAACTGAGTTGGTGGCAACTTGGAAATCGTCAATGAAACAACTTCCAAAGGTGACGCGTGGATTCGTCAGCGCGCCCAACCCTTGTTGACTCAGAAATTGTTAATGAAAACTGAGCCACTACCGTCTCTGAAATCGTCAACGAAACCGATTCTAAAGCTGACGCGTGGATTCGTCAGCTCCCACAACCCTTGTTGACTCAGAAATAATCAACGAAAATTGAGTCGCTGGCGACTCAGAAATCATCACCTAAACACCTTCGAAAGGTAAGGCGTGGATTCGGAAGTGCTCGCAGCGCCTCTTGACTCAGAAAAGGTAAACGAAAACTGAGTCGATGCCGACTGGGAAATCATCAACGAAACACATTCCAAAGGTGATGTTTGGATTCGTCAGCGCGTCCAGCCCCTGTTGACTTAGAAATTGTTAATGAAAACTGAGGCACTGCCATCTCTGAAATCGTCAACGAAACCGATTCTGAAGATGACATGTGGATTCGTCAGCGCCCACAGCCCTTGTTGACTCATAAATAGTCAACGAAAATTAAGTCGCTGCCAACTTAGAAATCATCACCTAAACACCTTTGAAAGGTAAGGCGTGGATTCAGAAATGCTCACAGCCCCTGTTGACTCAGAAAAGGTCAACGAAAACTGAGTCGGTGCCGGCTGGGAGATCATCAACGAAACAACTTGCAAAGGTGACGGGTGGATTCGGCAGCGCTCCCAGCCCTTGTTGACTCAGAAATTGTTAATGAAAACTGAGCCACTACCGTCTCCGAAATCATCAACGAAACCGATTCTAAAGCTGACGCGTGGATTCGTCAGCTCCCACAGCCCTTGTTGACTCAGAAATAGTCAACGAAAATTGAGTTGTTGCCGACTCAGAAATCATCACCTAAACACCTTTGAAAGGTAAGGCGTGGATTCGAAAATGCTCGCAGCCCCTGTTGACTCAAAAAATGTCAACGAGAACGGAGTCGTTGGCGACTGGGAAATCGTCAATGAAACAACTTCCAAAGGTGACGGGTGGATTCGTCAGCGCGCCCAGCCTCTATTGACTTAGAAATTGTTAATGAAAACTGAGCCACTACCATCTCTGAAATCGTCACCGAAACCGATTCTGAAGATGACTCGTGGATTCATCAGCGCCCACATCCCTTGTTGACTCACAAATAGTCACCGAAAATTAAGTCTCTGCCGACTCAGAAATCATCACCTAAACACCTTCGAAAGGTAAGGCGTGGATTCGGAAGTGCGTGAGCCCCTGTTGAGTCAGAAAACGTCAACGAAAACTGAGTTGGTGCCGACTAGGAAATCGTCAACGAAACAACTTACAAAGGTCACGCGTGGATTCGTCAGCGCACCCATTCCCTGTTGACTTAGCAATTGTTAATGAAAACTGAGCCACTGCCATCTCTAAAATCATCAACGAATCCAATTCTGAAGATGACGCGTGGATTCGTCAGCTCCCACAGCCCTTGTTGACTCAGAAATAGTCAATGAAAATTGAGTCGCTGGCGACTCAGAAATCATCACCTAAACACCTTCGAAAGGTAAGGCGTGGATTCAGAAGTGCTCGCAACGCCTCTTGACTTAGAAAAGGTAAACGAAAATTGAGTCGATGCCGACTGGGAAATCATCAACGAAACACATTCCAAAGGTGACGTTTGGATTCGTCAGCGCGCCCTGCCCCTGTTGACTTAGAAATTGTTAATGAAAACTGAGCCACTACCGTCTCTGAAATCGTCAACGAAACCGATTCCAAAGGTGACGCATGCATTTGTCACCACTAACAACCTCTGTTGACTAAGAAATAGTCAACGAAAACTGGTTCGATGCCGACTCAGAAATCATCACCTAAAAACCTTCCAAAGGAGACGCGTGGATTCGGAAGTGCTCGCAACCCCTGTTGACTCAGAAAAAGTCAACGCGAACTGAGTAGGTGGCGACTGGGAAATCGTCAACAAAACAACTTCCAAAGGTGACCCGTGGATTCATCACCGCCCCCAGCCCCTGTTGACTTAGAAGTTGTTAATGAAAAATGAGCCACTACAGTCTCCGAAATCGTCAACGACACCGATTATGAAGATGAAACGCGGATTCGTCAGCGCCCATAGCCCTTGTTGACTCACAAATAGTCAATGAAAATTGAGTCGCTGCTCACTCAGAATTCATCACCTAAACACCTTCGAAAGGTAAGGCGTGGATTCGGAAGTGCTCGCAGCCCCTCTTGACTCAGAAAAGGTAAACGAAAACTGAGTAGATGCCGACTGGGAAATCGTCAACGAAACACATTCTAAAGGTGACGTTTGGATTCGTCAGCGCGCCCAGCCCCTGTTGACTTAGAAATTGTTAATGAAAACTGAGGCATTGCCATCTCTAAAATCGTCAACGAAACTGATTCTGAAGATGACACGTGGATTCGTCAGCGCCCACAGCCCTTGTTGACTCACAAATAGTCAACGAAAATTGAGTCGCTGCCGACTCAGAAATCATCACCTAAACACTTTGAAAGGTAAGGCGTGGATTCGGAAATGCTCGCAGCCCCTATTGACTCAGAAAAGGTCAACGAAAACTGAGTCGGTGCCGGCTGGGAAATCATCAACGAAACAACTTGCAAAGGTGACGCGTGGATTCGGCAGCGCTCCCAGCCCCTGTTGACTTAGAAAATGTTAATGAAAACTAAGCCATTGCCATCTCTGAAATCATCAACGAAACCGATTCTAAAGATGACACGTGGATTCGTCAGCGTCCACAGCCCTTGTTGACTCATAAATAGTCAACGAAAATTGAGTCGCTGCCCACTCATAAATCATCAACTAAACAACTTCGAAAGGTAAGGCGTGGATTCAGAATTGCTCGCAGCCCCTGTTGAGTTAGAAAAGGTCAATGAAAACTGCGTTGGTGCCGCCTGGAAAATCGTCAAAGAAACAAGTTCCAAAGGTGACACGTGGATTCGTCAGTGCGCCCAGCCCCTGTTGACTTAGAAACTTTTAATGAAAACTCAGGCGCTGCCGTCTTCGAAGTCGTGAACAAAACCGATTCCAAAGGTGACGCGTGGATTGGTCACCACTAATAGCTCCTGGTGACTCAGAAATAGTCACCGAAAAATGGTTCGTTGCCGACTCAAATATCGTCACTTAAAAACCTTTTAAAGGTGACGCGTGGATTCGGAAGTGCTTGCAGCCCCTGTTGACTCAGAAAAAATCAACAAAAACTGAGTTGTAGACGACTGGGAAATCATCCACGAAACAAGTTCCAAAGGTGACAAGTGGATTCTTAAGCGCGCCCAGCCACTGTTGACTTAGAAACTGTTAATGAAAACTGAGCAATTGTCGTCTCCGAAATCGTGAACCAAACAGCTTCCAAAGGTGACGCGTGGATTCGGACGTGCTCGCAGCCCCTGTTGACTCAGAAAAAGTCAACGAAAACTGAGTCGATGGCGACTGGGAAATCGTCAACAAAACAAGTTCCAAAGGTGACAAGTGGATTCTTCAGCGCGCCAAGCCCCTGTGGACTTAGAAACTGTTAATGAAAACTGAGCCACTCCCGTCTCCGAAATCGTGAAGGAAACCGATTCCAAAGGTGACGCGTGGATTGGTCAGCAATAACTGCCCCTGTTGAATCAGAAATAGTCACTGAAAACTGGTTCGCTACCGTCTCAAAACTCATCACCTAAAAACCTTCCCAAAGGTGACAAGTGGATTCGGAAGTGCTCGCAGCCCCTGTTGACTCAGAAAACGTCAACGTAAACTAAGTTGGTGGCGACTGGGAAATCGTCAACGAAACAAGTTCCAATGGTGACAAGTGGATTCTTCAGCGCGCCAAGCCCCTGTGGACTTAGAAACTCTTAATGAAAACGGAGCCACTGTGGTCTCCGAAATCGTGAACGAAACCGATTCCAAAGGTGACGCGTGGATTCAGAAGTTCTCGCAACCCCTGTTGACTCAGAAAACGTCAACGTAAACTGAGTCGGTGGCGACTGGGAAATCGTCAACGAAACAAGTTCCAAAGGTGACAAGTGGATTCTTCAGCGCGCCCAGCCCCTGTTGACTTAGAAACTGTTAATGAAAACTGAGCCACTCCCGTCTCCGAAATCGTGAAGGAAACCGATTCCAAAGGTGACGCGTGGATTGGTCAGCAATAACTGCCCCTGTTGAATCAGAAATAGTCACTGAAAACTGGTTTGCTGCCGTCTCAAAAGTCATCACCTAAAAACCTTCCAAAGGTGACGCGTGGATTCAGACATGCTCGCAGCCCCTATTGACGCAGAAAAAGTCAATGAAAACTGAGGCGATGGTGACTGGGAAATCGTTAAAGAAACAAGTTCCAAAGGTGACAAATGTATTCTTCAGCGCGCCCAGCCCCTGTTGACTTAGAAACTGTTAATGAAAACTGAGCCACTCCTGTCTCCGAAATCGTGAACGAAACCGATTCAAAGGTGACGCGTGGATTGGCAGCAATAACTGCCCCTGTTGAATCAGAAATAGTCACTAAAAACTGGTTCGCTGCCATCTCAAAACTCCTCACCTAAAAACATTCGAAAGGGGACGCGTGGATTCGGAAGTGCTCGCAGCCCCTGTTGACTCAAAAAAAGTCAACGTAAACTGAGATAGTGGCGCCTGGGAAATCATCAACGAAACAAGTTCCAAAGGTGACATCTGGATTCTTCAAGGCGCCCAGCCCATATTGACTTAGAAACTGTTAATGAAAACTGAGGCACTCCCATCTCCGAAATCGTGAACGAAATTGATTCCAAAGGTGACGCGTGGATTCAGAAGTGCTCGCAACCCCTGTTGACTCAGAAAAAGTCAACGAAAACTGAGGCGGTGGCGACTGGGAAATCGTCAATGAAACAAGTTCGAAAGATGACAAGTGGAATCTTCAGCGCGCCCAGCCCGTGTCGACTTAGAAACTGTTAATGAAAACTGAGCCACTACCATCTTCAAAATCGTGAACGAAACCGATTCCAAAGGTGACTCGTCGATTGGTCAGCAATAACTGCCCCTGTTGACTCAGAAATAGTTACCGAAAGCTGGTTCGTTGCGGACTCAAAAATCATCACCCAAAAACCTTCCAAAGTTGACGCGTGGATTCGGAAGTGCTCACAGCCCCTGTTGACTTAGAAAACGTTAACGAAAACTTAGTCGGTCCCGACTGGGAAATCGTCAACGAAACAAGTTCCAAAGGTGACACGTGGATTCATTACCGCGCCCAGCCCTTGTTGATTTAGAAACTGTGAATGAAAACTAAGCCACTACTGTCTCTGAAATCATGAACGAAACCGATTTCAAAGGTGTCGCCACTAACAGCCCCTGGTGACTCAGAAATAGTCAACGAAAACTGGTTCGCTGCCGACTCTGAAATCATCACCTAAAAACCACCGAAAAGTGACGCGTAGATTCGGAAGTGCTCGCAGCCCATGTTGACTCAGAAAAAGTCAACGTAAACTGAGTAGGTGGCGTCTGGGAAATCATCAACGAAACAAGTTCCAAAGGTGACATGTGGATTCTTCAGGGCGCCATCCCCTGTTGACTTAGAAACTGTTAATGAAAACTGAGCCACTGCCGTCTTTGAAATCGTGAACGAAACCGATTCCGAAGGTGACGCGTGGATTGGTCAGCACTAACTGCCCCAGTTGAATCAGAAATAGTCACCGAAAACTGGTTCGCTGCCGTCTCAAAACTCATCACCTAAAAACCTTCGAAAGGTGACGCGTGGATTCGGAAGTGCTCGCAGCCCCTGTTGACTCAGAAAAAGTCCACGGAAACTGAGTAGGTGGCGACTCGAAAATCATCAACGAAACAAGTTACAATGGTGACAAGTGGATTCGTCAGCGCGCCAACCCCTGTGGACTTAGAAACTCTTAATGAAAATGGATCCACTGTCGTCTCTGCAACCATGAACGAAACCGATTCCAAAGGTGACGCGTGGATTCAGAAGTGCTCGCAGCCCCTGTTGACTCAGAAAAAGTCAACGAAAACTGAGGCGATGGCGACTGGGAAATCATCAACGAAACAAGTTCCAAAGGTGACAAGTGGATTCTTCAGCGCACCCAGCCCCTGTTGACTTAGAAACTGTTAATGAAAACTTAGCCACTCCCGTCTCCGAAATCGTGAACGAAACCGAGTCCAAAGGTGACGCGTGGATTGGTCAGCAATAACTGCCCCTGTTGAATCAGAAATAGTCACCGAAAACTGGTTCGCTACCGTCGCAAAACTCATCACCTAAAAACCTTCGAAAGGTGAGGCGTGGATTCGGAAGTGCTCGCTGCCCTTGTTGACTCAGAAAAAGTCAACGTAAACTGAGTTAGTGGCGCCTGGGAAATCGTCAACGAAACAAGTTCCAAAGGTGACATGTGGATTCTGCAGGGCGCCCAGCCCCTGTTGACTTAGAAACTGTGAATGAAAACTGAGCCACTCCCGTCTTCGAAATCATGAACGAAACCGATTTCAAAGGTGTCGCCACTAACAGCCCCTGGTGACTCAGAAATAGTCAACGAAAACTGGTTCGCTACCGACTCCGAAATGATCACCTAAAAGCCACCGAAAGGTGACGCGTGGATTCGGAAGTGCTCGCAGCCCCTCTTCACTCAGAAAAATTCAACTTAAACTGAGTAGGTCGCTCCTGGGAAATCGTCAACGAAACAAGTTGCAAAGGTGACATGTGGATTCTTCAGGGCGCCCAGCCCCTGTTGACTTAGAAACTGTTAATGAAAACTGAGCCACTCCCGTCTCTAAAATCGTGAACGAAACCGATTCCAAAGGTGACCAGTGGATTCAGAAGTGCTCGCAGCCCCTGTTGACTCAGAAAAAGTCAACGAAAACTGAGGCGATGGCGACTGGGAAATCATCAACGAAACAAGTTCCAAAGGTGACAAGTGGATTCTTCAGCGCGCCCAGCCCTTATTGACTTAGAAACTGTTAATGAAAACTGAGCCACTCCCGTCTCCGAAATCGTGAACGAAACCGATTCCGAAGGTGACGCGTGGATTGGTCAGCAATAACTGCCCCAGTTGAATCAGAAATAGTCACCGAAAACTGGTTCGCTGCCGTCTCAAAACTCATTACCTAAAAACCTTCGAAAGGTGACGCGTGGATTCGGAAGTGCTCGCAGCCCATGTTGACTCAGAAAAAGTCAACGTAAACTGAGTCGGTGGCGCCTGGGAAATCGTCAACGAAACAAGTTTCAAAGGTGACGCGTGGATTGGTCAGCAATAACTGCCCCTGTTGAATCAGAAATAGTCACCGAAAACTGGTTCGCTGCTGTCCCAAAACTCATCACCTAAAAACCTTCGAAAGGTGACGCGTGGATTCGGAAGTGCTCGCAGCCCCTGTTGACTCAGAAAATGTTAACGAAAACTTAGTCGGTCCCGACTGGGAAATCGTCAACGAAACAAGTTACAATGGTGACAAGTGGATTCTTCAGCGCGCCAAGCCCCTGTGGACTTAGAAACTCTTAATGAAAACGGAGCCACTGACGTCTCTGCAACCGTGAAGGAAACCGATTCCAAAGGTGACGCGTGGATTCAGAAGTTCTCGCAGCCCCTATTGACTGAGAAAAAGTCAACAAAAACTGAGGCGATGGCGACTGGGAAATCATCAACGAAACAAGTACAAAAGGTGACAAGTGGATTCTTCAGCTCGCCCAACCCCTGTTGACTTAGAAACTGTTAATGAAAACTGAGCCACTCACGTCTCTGAAATCGTGAACGAAACCGATTCCAAAGGTGACGCGTGGATTGGTCAGCAATAACCGCCCCTGTTGAATCAGAAATAGTCACCGAAAACTGGTTCGATGCCGTCCCAAAACTCATCACCTAAAAACCTTCGAAAGGTGACGCGTGGATTCGGAAGTGCTCGCAGCCCCTGTTGACTCAGAAAAAGTCAACGTAAACTGAGTAGGTGGCGCCTGGGAAATCGTCAACGAAACAAGTTGCAAAGGTGACATGTGGATTCTTCAGGGCGCCCAGCCCCTGTTGACTTAGAAACTGTTAATGAAAACTGAGCCTCTCCCGTCTCCGAAATCGTGAACGAAACCGATTCCGATGGTGACGCGTGGATTGGTCAGCAATAACTGCCCCTGTTGAATCAAAAATAGTCACCGAAAACTTGTTCGCTGCCGTGTCAAAACTCATCACCTAAAAACCTTTGAAAGGTGACGCGTGGATTCGGAAGTGCTCGCAACCCCTGTTGACTCAGAAAAAGTCAACGGGAACTGAGTAGGTGGCGACTGGGAAATCATCAACGAAACAAGTTCCAATGGTGACAAGTGGATTCTTCAGCGTGCTAAGCCCCTATGGCCTTAGAAACTCTTAATGAAAACGGAGCCACTGTCGTCTCTGCAACCGTGAACGAAACCGATTCCAAAGGTGATGCGTGGATTCCGAAGTGATCGCAGCCCCTGTTGACTCAGAAAAAGTGAATGAAAACTGAGGCGATGGCGACTGGGAAATCATCAATGAAACAAGTTCCAAATGTGACAAGTGGATTCTTCAGCGCGCTTAGCCCCTTTTGACTTAGAAACTGTTAATGAAAACTGAGCCACTCCCGTCTCCGAAATCGTGAACGAAATCGATTCCAAAGGTGACGCGTGGATTGGTCAGCAATAACTGCCCCTGTTGAATCAGAAATGGTCACCGAAAACTGGTTCGCTGCCGTCCGAAAACTCATCACCTAAAAACCTTCGAAAGGTGACGCGTGGATTCGGAAGTGCTCGCAGCCCCTGTTGACTCAGAAAAAGTCAACGTAAACTGAGGAGGTGGCGCCTGGGAAATCGTCAATAAAAAAATTTCCAAAGGTGACATGTGGATTCTTCAGGGCGCCAGCCCCTGTTGACTTAGAAACTGTTAATGAAAACTGAGCCACTACCGTCTTCAAAATCGTGAACGAAACCGATTCCAAAGGTGACGCGGGGATTGGTCAGCAATAGCTGCCCCTGTTGAATCACAAATAGTCACTGAAAACTGGTTCGCTGCCGTCTCAAAACTCATCACCTAAAAACCTTCGAAAGGTGACGCGTGGATTCGGAAGTGCTCGCAGCCCCTGGTGTCTCAGAAAAAGTCAACGAAAACTGAGGCGATGGCGACTGGGAAATCATCAACGAAACAAGTTCCAAAGGTGACAAGTGGATTCTTTAGCGCGCCCAGCCCCTGTTGACTTAGAAACTGTTAATGAAAACTGAGCCACTCCCGTCTCCGAAATCATGAACGAAACCGATTCCAAAGGTGTGGCGTGGATTGGTCAGCAATAACTGCCCCTGTTGAATCAGAAATAGTCACTGAAAACTGGTTCGCTGCCGTCCAAAAACTCATCACCTAAAAACCTTCGAAAGGTGACACGTGGATTCGGAAGTGCTCGCAGCCCCTCTTGACTCAGAAAAAGTCAACGAAAACTGAGGCGATGGCGACTGGGAAATCATCAACGAAGCAAGTTCCAAAGGTGACATGTGGATTCTTCAGGGCGCCCAGCCCCTGTTGACTTAGAAACTGTTAATGAAAACTGAGCCACTCCCGTCTCCGAAATCGTGAACGAAATCGATTCCAAAGGTGACGCGTGGATTGGTCAGCAATAACTGCCCCTGTTGAATCAGAAATGGTCACCGAAAACTGGTTCGCTGCCGTCCGAAAACTCATCACCTAAAAACCTTCGAAAGGTGACGCGTGGATTCGGAAGTGCTCGCAGCCCCTGTTGACTCAGAAAAAGTCAACGTAAACTGAGTAGGTGGCGCCTGGGAAATCGTCAACGAAACAAGTTCCAAAGGAGACATGTGGATTCCTTAGGGCGCCATCCCCTGTTGACTTAGAAACTGTTAATGAAAACTGAGCCACTCCCGTCTCCGAAATCATGAACGAAACCGATTCCGATGGTGACGCGTGGATTTGTCAGCAATAACTGCCCCTGTTGAATCAGAAATAGTCACCGAAAAATGGTTCGCTGTCGTCTCAAAACTCATCACCTAAAAACCTTCAAAAGGTTACGCGTGGATTCGGAAGTGCTCGCAGCCCCTGTTGACTTAGAAAAAGTCAACGTAAACTAACTTAGTGGCGCCTGGGAAATTGTCAACGAAACAAGTTCCAAAGGTGACATGTGGATTCCTCAGGGCGCTAGGCCCTGTTGACTTAGAAACTGTTAATGAAAACTGAGTCACTGCCGTCTTCGAAATCGTGAACGAAACTGATTCCGTAGGTGACGCGTGGATTGGACAGCAATAACCGCACCTGTTGAATCAGAAATAGTCACCGAAAACTAGTTCGCTGCCGTCTCAAAACTCATCACCTAAAAACCTTCCAAAGGTGACGCGTGGATTCGTAAGTGCTCGCAGCCCCTGTTGACTCAGAAAATGTCAACGTAAACTGAGGAGGTGGCGCTTGGGAAATCATCAATAAAATTTTTTCCAAATTTGACATGTGGATTCTTCAGGGCGCCAGCCCCTGTTGACTTAGAAACTGTTAATGAAAACTGAGCCACTGCCGTCTTCAAAATCGTGAACAAAACCGATTCTCAAAGGGGTTGCGTGGATTGGTCAGCAGTAACTGCCCCTGTTGAATCACAAATAGTCACTGAAAACTGGTTCGCTGCCGTCTCAAAACTTATCACCTAAAAACCTTCGAAAGGTGACGCGTGGATTCGGAAGTGCTCGCAGCCCCTGTTGATTCAGAAAAAGTCAACGAAAACTGAGGCGATGGCGACTGGGAAATCATCAACGAAACAAGTGCCAAAGGTGACAAGTGGATTCTTCACGGCGCCAAACCCTGTTGACTTAGAAACTGTTAATGAAAACTTAGCCACTGCCGTCTTCGAAATCGTGAACGAAACCGATATCGAAGGTGACGCGTGGATTGGTCAGCAATAACTGCCCCAGTTGAATCAGAAATAGTCACCGAAAACTGGTTCGCTGCCGTCTCAAAACTCTTCATCTAAAAACCTTCGATAGGTGACGCGTGGATTCGGAAGTGCTCGCAGCCCCTATTGACTCAAAGAAAGTCCACGGGAACTGAGTAGGTGGCGACTGGGAAATCATCAACGAAACAAGTTCCAATGGTGACAAGTGGATTCTTCAGCGTGCGAAGCCCCTGTGGCCTTAGAAACTCTTAATGAAAACGGAGCCACTGTCGTCTCTGCAACCGTGAACGAAACCGATTCCAAAGGTGACGCGTGGATTCAGAAGTGCTCGCAGCCCCTGTTGACTCAGAAAAAGTCAATGAAAACTGAGGCGATGGCGACTGGGAAATCATCAACGAAACAAGTTCCAAATGTGACAAGTGGATTCTTCAGCGCGCCCAGCCCCTGTTGACTTAGAAACTGTTAATGAAAACTTAGCCACTCCCATCTCCGAAATCGTGAACGAAACCGATTCCAAAGGTGACGCGTGGATTGGTCAGCAATAACTGCCCCAGTTGAATCAGAAATAGTCACCGAAAACTGGTTCGCTGCCGTCCCAAAACTCATAACCTAAAAACCTTCGAAAGGTGATGCGTGGATTCGGAAGTGCTCGCAGCCCGCTGTTGACTCAGAAAAACTCAACGTAAACTCAGTAGGTGGCGCCTGGGAAATCGTCAAAGAAACAAGTTCCAAAGGTGACAAGTGGATTCCTCAGGGCGCCATCCCCTGTTGACATAGAAACTGTTAATGAAAACTGAGCCACTCCCGTCTCCGAAATCGTGAAAGAAACCGATTCCGATGGTGACGCGTGGATTGGTCAGCAATAACTGCCCCTGTTGAATCAGAAATAGTCACCGAAAACTGGTTCGCTGCCGTCTCAAAACTCATCACCTAAAAACCTTCAAAAGGTTACGCGTGGATTCGGAAGTGCTCGCAGCCCCTGTTGACTTAGAAAAAGTCAACGTAAACTAACTTAGTGGCGCCTGGGAAATTGTCAACGAAACAAGTTCCAAAGGTGACATGTGGATTCTTCAGGACGCCAGGCCCAGTTGACTTAGAAACTGTTAATGAAAACTGAGGCACTGCCGTCTTCGAAATCGTGAACGAAACCGATTCCGATGGTGACGCGTGGATTGGTCAACAATAACTGCCCCTGTTGAATCAGAAATAGTCACCGAAAACTAGTTCGCAGCCGTCTCAAAACTCATCACCTAAAAACCTTCCAAAGGTGACGTGTGGATTCGGAAGAGCTCGCAGCTCCTGTTGACTCAGAAAATGTCAACGTAAACTGAGGAGGTGGCGCCTGGGAAATCGTCAATAAAAAAATTTCCAAAGGTGACATGTGGATTCTTCAGGGCGCCAGCCCCTTTTGACTTAGAAACTGTTAATGAAAACTGAGCCACTACCGTCTTCAAAATCGTGAACGAAACCGATTCCAAAGGTGACGCGGGGATTGGTCAGCAATAGCTGCCCCTGTTGAATCACAAATAGTCACTGAAAACTGGTTCGCTGCCGTCTCAAAACTCATCACCTAAAAATCTTCGAAAGGTGACGCGTGGATTCGGAAGTGCTCGCAGCCCCTGGTGTCTCAGAAAAAGTCAACGAAAACTGAGGCGATGGCGACTGGGAAATCATCAACGAAACAAGTTCCAAAGGTGACAAGTGGATTCTTCAGGGCGCCCAACCCCTGTTGACTTAGAAACTGTTAATGAAAACTGAGCCACTCCCGTCTCCGAAATCGTGAACGAAACCGATTCCAAAGGTGTGGCGTGGATTGGTCAGCAATAACTGCCCCAGTTGAATGAGAAATAGTCACCGAAAACTAGTTTACTGCCGTCTCAAAACTCATCACCTAAAAACCTTCGAAAGGTGACACGTGTATTCGAAAGTGCTCGCAGCCCCTGTTGATTCAGAAAAAGTCAAAGTAAACTGAGTCAGTGGCGCCTGGGAAATCGTGAACGAAACAAGTTCCAAAGGTGACATGTGGATTCTTCAGCGCTCCAGCCCCTGTTGACTTAGAAACTGTTAATGAAAACTGAACCACTACCGTCTTCGAAATCGTGAACGAAACCGATTCTAAAGGTGTCGCGTGGATTGGTCAGCAGTAACTGCACCAGTTGAATCAGAAATAGTCACCGAAAACTGGTTCGCTGCCGTCTCAAAACTCATCACCTAAAAACCTTCGAAAGGTGACGCGTGGATTCGGAAGTGCTCGCGGCCCCTGTTGACTCAGAAAAAGTCAACGTAAACTGAGTAGGTGGCGCCTGGGAAATCGTCAACGAAACAAGTTTCAAAGGTGACATGTGGATTCTTCACGGCCCAAACTCTGTTGACTTAGAAACTGTTAATGAAAACTGAGCCACTGCCGTCTTCGAAATCGTGAACGAAACCGATTCCGAAGGTGACGCGTGGATTGGTCAGCAATAACTGCCCCAGTTGAATCAGAAATAGTCACCGAAAACTGGTTCGCTGCCGTCTCAAAACTCATCATCTAAAAACCTTCGATAGGTGACGCGTGGATTAGGAAGTGCTCGCAGCCCCTGTTGACTCAAAAAAAGTCCACGGGAACAGAGTAGGTGGCGACTGGGAAATCATCAACGAAACAAGTTCCAATGGTGACAAGTGGATTCTTCAGCGCGCCCAGCCCCTGTTGACTTAGAAACTGTTAATGAAAACTGAGACACTCCCTTCTCCGAAATCGTGAACGACACCGATTCCAAAGGTGACGCATGGATTGGTCAGCAATAACTGCCCCAGTTGAATCAGAAATAGTCACCGAAAACTGGTTCGCTGCTGTCCCAAAACTCATCACCTAAAAACCTTCGAAAGGTGACGCGTGGATTCGGAAGTGCTTGCAGCCCCTGTTGACTCAGAAAAAGTCAACGTAAACTGAGTTAGTGGCACCTGGGAAATCGTCAACGAAACAAGTTTCAAAGGTGACATGTGGATTCTTCAGGGCGCCCAGCCCCTGTTGACTTAGAAAATGTTAAAGAAAACTGAGCCACTCCCATCTCTGAAATCGTGAACGAAACCGATTCCAAAGGTGTGGCGTGGAATGGTCAGCAATAACTGCCAGTTGAATCAGAAATAGTCACCGAAAACTGGTTCGCTGCCGTCTCAAAACTCATCACCTAAAAACCTTCGAAAGGTGACGCGTGGATTCGGAAGTGCTCGCAGCCCCTGTTGACTCAGAAAAAGACACGAAAACTGAGTAGGTGGCGACTGGGAAATCATCAACGAAACAAGTTCTAATGGTGACAAGTGGATTCTTCAGCGCGCCAAGCCCCTATGGACTTAGAAACTCTTAATGAAAACGGAGCCACTGTCGTCTCTGCAACCGTGAACGAAACCGATTCCAAAGGTGACGCGTGGATTCAGAAGTGCTCGCAGCCCCTGTTGACTCAGAAAAAGTCAAAGAAAACTGAGGCGATGGCGACTGGGAAATCACCAACGAAACAAGTTCCAAAGGTGACAAGTGGATTCTTCTGCGCGCCCAGCCCCTGTTGACTTAGAAAGTGTTAACGAAAACTGAGCCACTCTCGTCTCTGAAATAGTGAACGCAACCGATTCCAAAGGTGACGCGTGGATTGGTCAGCAATAACTGACCCTGTTGAATCAGACATAGTCACCGAAAACTGGTTCGCTGCCGTCCCAAAACTCATCACCTAAAAACCTTCGAAAGGTGACGCGTGGATTCGGAAGTGCTCGCAGCCCCTGTTGACTCAGAAAAAGTCAACGTAAACTGAGTAGGTGGCGCCTGGGAAATCGTCAACGAAACAAGTTCCAAAGGTGACATGTGGATTCTTCAGGGCGCCCAGCCCCTGTTGACTTAGAAACTGTTAATGAAAACTGAGCCACTCCCGTCTCTGAAATCGTGAACGAAACCGATTCCAAAGGTGAGGCGTGGATTGGTCAGCAATAACTGCCCAGTTGAATCAGAAATAGTCACCGAAAACTGGTTTGCTGCCGTCTCAAAACTCATCACCTAAAAACCTTTGAAAGGTGACGCGTGGATTCGAAAGTGCTCGCAGCCCCTGTTAACTCAGAAAAAGTCCACGGAAACTGAGTAGGTGGCGACTGGGAAATCATCAACGAAACAAGTTCCAATGGTGACAAGTGGATTCTTCAGCGCGCCAAGCCCCTGTGGACTTAGAAACTCTTAATGAAAACGGAGCCACTGTCGTGTCTGCAACCGTGAACGAAACCGATTCCAAAGGTGACACGTGGATTCAGAAGTGCTCGCAGCCCGTGTTGACTTAGAAAAAGTCAATGAAAACTGAGGCGATGGCGTCTGGGAAATCACCAATGAAACAAGTTCCAAAGGTGACAAGTGGATTCTTCAGCGCGCCCAGCCCCTGTTGACTTAGAAACTGTTAAAGAAAACTGAGCCACTCCCGTCTCCGAAATCGTGAACGCAACCGATTCCAAAGGTGACGCGTGGATTGGTCAGCAATAACTGCCCCTGTTGAATCAGAAATAGTCACCGAAAACTGGTTCGCTGCCGTCTCAAAACTCATCACCTAAACTCTTCGAAAGGTGACGCGTGGATTCGGAAGTGCTCGCAGCCCCTGTTGACTCAGAAAAAGTCCACGGAAACTGAGTAGGTGGCGACTGGGAAATCATCAACGAAACAAGTTCCAATGGTGACAAGTGGTTTCTTCAGCGCTCCACACCCCTGTGGACTTACAAACTCTTAATGAAAACGGAGCCACTGTCGTCTCTGCAACCGTGAACGAAACCGATTCCAAAGGTGACGCGTGGATTCAGAAGTGCTCGCAGCCCCTGTTGACTTAGAAAAAGTCAATGAAAACTGAGGCGATGGCGGCTGGGAAATCACCAATGAAACAAGTTCCAAAGGTGACAAGTGGATTCTTCAGCGCGCCCAGCCCCTGTTGACTTAGAAACTGTTAAAGAAAACTGAGCCACTCCCGTCTCCGAAATCGTGAACGCAACCGATTCCAAAGGTGACGCGTGGATTGGTCAGCAATAACTGCCCCTGTTGAATCAGAAATAGTCACCGAAAACTAGTTCGCTGCCGTCTCAAAACTCATCACCTAAAACCTTCGAAAGGTGACGCGTGGATTCGGAAGTGCTCGCAGCCCCTGTTGACTCAGAAAAAGTCCACGGAAACTGAGTAGGTGGCGACTGGGAAATCATCAACGAAACAAGTTCCAATGGTGACAAGTGGTTTCTTCAGCGCTCCACACCCCTGTGGACTTAGAAACTCTTAATGAAAACGGAGCCACTGTCGTCTCTGCAACCGTGAACGAAACCGATTCCAAAGGTGACGCGTGGATTCAGAAGTGCTCGCAGCCCCTGTTGACTCAGAAAAAGTCAAAGAAAACTGAGGCGATGGCGACTGGGAAATCACCAATGAAACAAGTTCCAAAGGTGACAAGTGGATTCTTCAGCGCGCCCAGCCCCTGTTGACTTAGAAAGTGTTAATGAAAACTGAGCCACTCCCGTCTCTGAAATAGTGAACGAAACCGATTCCAAAGGTGACGCGTGGATTGGTCAGCAATAACTGACCCTGTTGAATCAGACATAGTCACCGAAAACTGGTTCGCTGCCGTCCCAAAACTCATAACCTAAAAACCTTCGAAAGGTGACGCGTGGATTCGGAAGTGCTCGCAGCCCCTGTTGACTCAGAAAAAGTCAACGTAAACTGAGTAGGTGGCGCCTGGGAAATCGTCAACGAAACAAGTTCCAAAGGTGACATGTCGATTCCTCAGGACGCCAGCCCCTGTTCACTTAGAAACTTTTAATGAAAACTAAGCCACTGCCGTCTTCGAAATCATGAACGAAACCGATTCCGAAGGTGTCGCGTGGATTGGTCAGAAATAATTGCCCCTGTTGAATAAGAAATAGTCACCGAAAACTGGTTCGCTGCCGTCTCAAAACTCATCACCGAAAAAGCTTCGAAAGGTGACACGTGGATTCGGAAGTGCTCGCAGCCCCTGTTGACTCAGAAAAAGTCAACGTAAACTAAGTAGGTAGCGCCTGGGAAATCATCAACGAAACAAGTTTCAAAGGTGACATGTGGATTCTTCAGAGCGCCCAGCCCCTGTTGACTTAGAAACTGTTAATGAAAACTGAGCCACTCCCGTCTCTGAAATCGTGAACGAAACCGATTCCAAAGGTGAGGCGTGGATTGGTCAGCAATAACTGCCCAGTTGAATCAGAAATAGACACCGAAAACTGGTTCGCTGCCGTCTCAAAACTCATCACCTAAAAACCTTCGAAAGGTGACGCGTGGATTCGAAAGTGCTCGCAGCCCCTGTTAACTCAGAAAAAGTCCACGGAAACTGAGTTGGTGGCGACTGGGAAATCATCAACGAAACAAGTTCCAATGGTGACAAGTGGATTCTTCAGCGCGCCAAGCCCCTGTGGACTTAGAAACTCTTAATGAAAACGGAGCCACTGTCGTGTCTGCAACCGTGAACGAAACCGATTCCAAAGGTGACGCGTGGATTCAGAAGTGCTCGCAGCCCCTGTTGACTCAGAAAAAGTCAAAGAAAACTGAGGCGATGGCGACTGGGAAATCACCAATGAAACAAGTTCCAAAGGTGACAAGTGGATTCTTCAGCGCGCCCAGCCCCTGTTGACTTAGAAACTGTTAATGAAAACTGAGCCCCTCCCGTCTCTGAAATCGTGAACGCAACCGATTCCAAAGGTGACGCGTGGATTGGTCAGCAATAACTGCCCCTGTTGAATCAGAAATAGTCACCGAAATCTGGTTCGCTGCCGTCTCAAAACTCATAACCTAAAAACCTTCGAAAGGTGACGCGTGGATTCGGAAGTGCTCGCAGCCCCTGTTGACTCAGAAAAAGTCAACGTAAACTGAGTAGGTGGCGCCTGGGAAATCGTCAACGAAACAAGTTCCAAAGGTGACATGTCGATTCCTCAGGACGCCAGCCCCTGTTCACTTAGAAACTTTTAATGAAAACTGAGCCACTGCCGTCTTCGAAATCATGAACGAAACCGATTCCGAAGGTGTCGCGTGGATTGGTCAGAAATAATTGCCCCTGTTGAATAAGAAATAGTCACCGAAAACTGGTTCGCTGCCGTCTCAAAACTCATCACCGAAAAAGCTTCGAAAGGTGACACGTGGATTCGGAAGTGCTCGCAGCCCCTGTTGACTCAGAAAAAGTCAACGTAAACTAAGTAGGTAGCGCCTGGGAAATCATCAACGAAACAAGTTTCAAAGGTGACATGTGGATTCTTCAGAGCGCCCAGCCCCTGTTGACTTAGAAACTGTTAATGAAAACTGAGCCACTCCCGTCTCTGAAATCGTGAACGAAACCGATTCCAAAGGTGAGGCGTGGATTGGTCAGCAATAACTGCCCAGTTGAATCAGAAATAGACACCGAAAACTGGTTCGCTGCCGTCTCAAAACTCATCACCTAAAAACCTTCGAAAGGTGACGCGTGGATTCGAAAGTGCTCGCAGCCCCTGTTAACTCAGAAAAAGTCCACGGAAACTGAGTTGGTGGCGACTGGGAAATCATCAACGAAACAAGTTCCAATGGTGACAAGTGGATTCTTCAGCGCGCCAAGCCCCTGTGGACTTAGAAACTCTTAATGAAAACGGAGCCACTGTCGTGTCTGCAACCGTGAACGAAACCGATTCCAAAGGTGACGCGTGGATTCAGAAGTGCTCGCAGCCCCTGTTGACTCAGAAAAAGTCAAAGAAAACTGAGGCGATGGCGACTGGGAAATCACCAATGAAACAAGTTCCAAAGGTGACAAGTGGATTCTTCAGCGCGCCCAGCCCCTGTTGACTTAGAAACTGTTAATGAAAACTGAGCCCCTCCCGTCTCTGAAATCGTGAACGCAACCGATTCCAAAGGTGACGCGTGGATTGGTCAGCAATAACTGCCCCTGTTGAATCAGAAATAGTCACCGAAATCTGGTTCGCTGCCGTCTCAAAACTCATCACCTAAAAACCTTCGAAAGGTGACGCGTGGATTTGGAAGTGCTCGCAGCCCCTGTTGACTCAGAAAAAGTCCACGGAAACTGAGTAGGTGGCGACTGGGAAATCATCAACGAAACAAGTTCCAATGGTGACAAGTGGTTTCTTCAGCGCTCCAAGCCCCTGTGGACTTAGAAACTCTTAATGAAAACGGAGCCACTGTCGTGTCTGCAACCGTGAACGAAACCGATTCCAAAGGTGACGCGTGGATTCAGAAGTGCTCGCAGCCCCTGTTGACTCAGAAAAAGTCAAAGAAAACTGAGGCGATGGCGACTGGGAAATCACCAAGGAAACAAGTTCCAAAGGTGACAAGTGGATTCTTCAGCGCGCCCATCCCCTGTTGACTTAGAAAGTGTTAATGAAAACTGAGCCACTCCCATCTCCGAAATCGTGAACGCAACCGATTCCAAAGGTGACGCGTGGATTGGTCAGCAATAACTGCCCCTGTTGAATCAGAAATAGTCACCGAAAACTGGTTCGCTGCCGTCTCAAAACTCATCACGTAAAAACCTTCGAAAGGTGACGCGTAGATTGGTCAGCAATAACTGCCCCTGTTGAATCAGAAATAGTTACCGAAAACTGGTTCGCTGCCGTCCCAAAACTCATCACCTAAAAACCTTCGAAAGGTGACGCGTGGATTCGCAAGTGCTCGCAGCCCCTGTTGACTCAGAAAAGGTCAACGTAAACTGAGTAGGTGGCGCCTGGGAAATCGTCAACGAAACAAGTTCCAAAGGTGACACGTGGATTCCTCAGGGCGCCAGCCCCTGTTGACTTAGAAACTTTTAATGAAAACTGAGCCACTACCGTCTTCGAAATCATGAATGAAGCCGATTACGAAGCTGTCGCGTGGATTGGCCAGCAATAACTGCCCCTGTTGAATCAGAAATAGTCACCGAAAACTGGTTCGCTGCCGTCTCAAAACTCATCACCTAAAAACCTTCGAAAGGTGACGCGTGGATTCGGAAGTGCTCGCAGCCCCTTTTGACTCAGAAAAAATCAACGTAAACTGAGTTAGTGGCGCCTGGGAAATCGTCAACGAAACAAGTTCCAAAGGTGACATGTGGATTCTTCAGGGCGCCCAGCCCCTGTTGACTTAGAAACTATTAATGAAAACTGAGCCACTACCGTCTTCGAAATCATGAACGAAAACGATTCCAAAGGTGACGCGTGGATTGGTCAGCAATAACTGCCCAGTTGAATCAGAAAAAGTCACAGAAAACTGGTTGGCTGCCGTCTCAAAACTCATCACCTAAAAACCTTCGAAAGGTGATGCGTGGATTCAGAAGTGCTCGCAGCCCCTGTTGACTCAGAAAAAGTCCACGGAAACTGAGTAGGTGGCGACTGGGAAATCATCAACGAAACAAGTTCCAATGGTGACAAGTGGATTTTTCAGCGCGCCAAGCCCCTGTGGACTTAGAAACTCTTAATGAAAACGGAGCCACTATCGTCTTCGAAATCATGAACGAATCCGATTCTAAAGGTGACGCGCGGATTCAGAAGTGCTCGCAGCCCCTGTTGACTCAGAAAATGTGAACGTAAACTAAGTATGTGGCGCTTGGGAAATCGTCAATAAAAAAATTTCCAAAGGTGACATGTGGATTCTTCAGGGCGCCAGCCCCTGTTGACTTAGAAACTGTTAATGAAAACTGAGCCACTACCGTCTTCAAAATAATGAACGAAACCGATTCCAATGGTGACGCGCGGATTCGTCAGCAATAGCTGCCCCTGTTGAATCACAAATTGTCACTGAAAACTGGTTCGCTGCCGTCTCAGAACTCATCACCTAAAAACCTTCGAAAGGTGACGCGTGGATTCGGAAGTGCTCGCAGCCCCTGTTGACTCAGAAAAAGTCCACGGAAACTGAGTAGGTGGCGACTGGGAAATCATCAACGAAACAAGTTCCAATGGTGACAAGTGGTTTCTTCAGCGCGCCAAGCCCCTGTGGACTTAGAAACTCTTAATGAAAACGGAGCCACTGTCGTCTCTGCAACCGTGAACGAAACCGATTCCAAAGGTGACGCGTGGATTCAGAAGTGCTCGCAGCCCCTGTTGACTCAGAAAAGGTCAAAGAAAACTGAGGCGATGGCGACTGGGAAATCACCAATGAAACAAGTTCCAAAGGTGACGCGTGGATTCGGAAGTGCTCGCAGCCCCTGTTGACTTAGAAACTGTTAATGAAAACTGAGCCACTCCCGTCTTCGAAATCGTGAACACAACCGATTCCAAAGGTGACGCGTGGATTGGTCAGCACTAACTGCCCCTGTTGAATCAGAAATAGTCACCGAAAACAGGTTCGCTGCCGTCTCAAAACTCATCACCTAAAAACCTTCGAAAGGTGACGCGTGGATTCGGAAGTGCTCGCAGCCCCTGTTGACTCAGAAAAGGTCAACGTAAACTGAGTAGGTGGCGCCTGGGAAATCGTCAACGAAACATGTTCCAAAGGTGACATGTGGATTCCTCAGGGCGCCAGCCCCTGTTGACTTAGAAACTGTTAATGAAAACTAAGCCACTCCCGTCTCCGAAATCATGAACGAAACCGATTCCAAAGGTGACGCGTGGATTGGTCAGCAATAGCTACCCCTGTTGAATCACAAATTGTCACTGAAAACTGGTTCGCTGCCGTCGCAAAACTCATCACCTAAAAACCTTCGAAAGGTGACACGTGGATTCGGAAGTGCTCGCAGCCCCTGTTGACTCAGAAAAAGTCAACGTAAACTAAGTAGGTAACGCCTGGGAAATCGTCAATGAAACAAGTTTCAAAGGTGACAAGTGAATTCTTCAGCGCGCCCAGCCCCTGTTGACTTAGAAACTGTTAATGAAAACTGAGCCACTCCCGTCTCTGAAATCATGAACGAAACCGATTCCAAAGGTGAGGCGTGGATTGGTCAGCAATAACTGCCCCTGTTGAATCAGAAATAGTCACCGAAAACTAGTTCGCTGCCGTCTCAAAACTCATCACCTAAAAACCTTCGAAAGGTGACGCGTGGATTCGGAAGTGCTCGCAGCCCCTGTTGACTCAGAAAAAGTCCACGGAAACTGAGTAGGTGGCGATTGGGAAATCATCAACGAAACAAGTTCCAATGGTGACAAGTGGTTTCTTCAGCGCTCCAAGCCCCTGTGGACTTAGAAACTCTTAATGAAAACGGAGCCACTGTCTCTCTGCAACCGTCAACGAAACCGATTCCAAAGGTGACGCGTGGATTCAGAAGTGCTCGCAGCCCCTGTTGACTCAGAAAAAGTCAAAGAAAACTGAGGCGATGGCGACTGGGAAATCACCAATGAAACAAGTTCCAAAGGTGACAAGTGGATTCTTCAGCGCGCCCAGCCCCTGTTGACTTAGAAATTGTTAATGAAAACTGAGCCACTCCCGTCTCCAAAAACGTGAACGCAACCGATTCCAAAGGTGACGCGTGGATTGGTCAGCAATAACTGCCCCTGTTGAATCAGAAATAGTCACCGAAAACTGGTTCGCTGCCGTCTCAAAACTCATCACGTAAAAACCTTCGAAAGGTGACGCGTGGATTGGTCAGCAATAACTGCCCCTGTTGAATCAGAAATAGTTACCGAAAACTGGTTCGCTGCCGTCCCAAAACTCATCACCTAAAAACCTTCGAAAGGTGACACGTGGATTCGCAAGTGCTCGCAGCCCCTGTTGACTCAGAAAAGGTCAACGTAAACTGAGTAGGTGGCCCCTGGGAAATCGTCAACGAAACAAGTTCCAAAGGTGACATGTGGATTCCTCAGGGCGCCAGCCCCTGTTGACTTAGAAACTTTTAATGAAAACTGAGCCACTACCGTCTTCGAAATCGTGTATGAAACCGATTACGAAGCTGTCGCGTGGATTGGCCAGCAATAACTGCCCCTGTTGAATCAGAAATAGTCACCGAAAACTGGTTCGCTGCCGTCTCAAAACTCATCACCTAAAAACCTTCGAAAGGTGACGCGTGGATTCGGAAGTGCTCGCAGCCCCTGTTGACTCAGAAAAAGTCAACGAAAACTGAGGCGATGGCGACTGGGAAATCACCAACGAAACAAGTTCCAAAGGTGACAAGTGAATTCTTCAGCGCGCCCAGCCCCTGTTGACTTAGAAACTGTTAATGAAAACTGAGCCACTCCCGTCACTGAAATCGTGAACGAAACCGATTCCAAAGGTGAGGCGTGGATTGGTCAGCAATAACTGCCCCTGTTGAATCAGAAATAGTCACCGAAAACTGGTTCGCTGTCGTCTCAAAACTCATCACCTAAAAACCTTCGAAAGGTGACGCGTGGATTCGGAAGTGCTCGCAGCCCCTGTTGACTCAGAAAAAGTCCACGGAAACTGAGTAGGTGGCGACTGGGAAATCATCAACGAAACAAGTTCCAATGGTGACAAGTGGTTTCTTCAGCGCTCCAAGCACCTGTGGACTTAGAAACTCTTAATGAAAACGGAGCCACTGTCGTGTCTGCAACCGTGAACGAAACCGATTCCAAAGGTGACGCGTGGATTCAGAAGTGCTCGCAGCCCCTGTTGACTCAGAAAAAGTCAAAGAAAACTGAGGCGATGGCGACTGGGAAATCACCAATGAAACAAGTTCCAAAGGTGACAAGTGGATTCTTCAGCGCGCCCAGCCCCTGTTGACTTAGAAAGTGTTAATGAAAACTGAGCCACTCCCGTCTCTGAAATCGTGAACGCAACCGATTCCAAAGTTGACGCGTGGATTGGTCAGCAATAACTGCCCCTGTTGAATCAGAAATAGTCACCGAAAACTGGTTCGCTGCCGTCTCAAAACTCATCACCTAAAAACCTTCGAAAGGTGACGCTAGGATTTGGAAGTGCTCGCAGCCCCTGTTGACTCAGAAAAAGTCCACGGAAACTGAGTAGGTGGCGACTGGGAAATCATCAACGAAACAAGTTCCAATGGTGACAAGTGGTTTCTTCAGCGCTCCAAGCCCCTGTGGACTTAGAAACTCTTAATGAAAACGGAGCCACTGTCGTCTCTGCAACCGTGAACGAAACCGATTCCAAAGGTGACGCGTGGATTCAGAAGTGCTCGCAGCCCTTGTTGACTCAGAAAAAGTCAAAGAAAACTGAGGCGATGGCGACTGGGAAATCACCAAGGAAACAAGTTCCAAAGGTGACAAGTGGATTCTTCAGCGCGCCCAGCCCCTGTTGACTTAGAAAGTGTTAATGAAAACTGAGCCACTCCCGTCTCCGAAATCGTGAACGCAACCGATTCCAAAGGTGACGCGTGGATTGGTCAGCAATAACTGCCCCTGTTGAATCAGAAATAGTCACCGAAAACTGGTTCGCTGCCGTCACAAAACTCATCACGTAAAAACCTTCGAAAGGTGACGCGTGGATTGGTCAGCAATAACTGCCCCTGTTGAATCAGAAATAGTCACCGAAAACTCGTTCGCTGCCGTCTCAAAACTCATCACCTAAAAACCTTCGAAAGGTGACGCGTGGATTCGGAAGTGCTCGCAGCCCCTGTTGACTCAGAAAAAGTCAACGTAAACTGAGTTGGTGGCGCCTGGGAAATCGTCAACGAAACAAGTTCCAAAGGTGACATGTGGATTCTTCAGGGCGCCCAGCCCCTGTTGACTTAGAAACTGTTAATGAAAACTAAGCCACTCCCGTCTCCGAAATCATGAACGAAACCGATTCCAAAGGTGACGCGTGGATTGGTCAGCAATAACTGCCCCTGTTGAATCAGAAATAGTCAACGAATACTGGTTCGCTGCCGTCCCAAAACTCCTCACCTAAAAACCTTCGAAAGGTGACGCGTGGATTCGGAAGTGCTCGCAGCCCCTGTTGACTCAGAAAAAGTCAAAGTAAACTGAGTAGGTAGCGCCTGGGAAATCGTCAACGAAACAAGTTTCAAAGGTGACATGTGGATTCTTCAGGGCGCCCAGCCCTATTGACTTAGAAACTGTTAATGAAAACTGAGCCACTCCCGTCTCTGAAATCGTGAACGAAACCGATTCCAAAGGTGAGGCGTGGATTGGGCAGCAATAACTGCCCCAGTTGAATCAGAAATAGTCACCGAAAACTAGTTCGCTGCCGTCTCAAAACTCATCACCTAAAAACCTTCGAAAGGTGACGCGTGGATTCGGAAGTGCTCGCAGCCCCTGTTGACTCAGAAAAAGTCAACGTAAACTGAGTTGGTGGCGCCTGGGAAATCGTCAACGAAACAAGATCCAAAGGTGACATGTGGATTCTTCAGGGCGCCCAACCCCTGTTGACTTAGAAACTGTTAATGAAAACTAAGCCACTCCCGTCTCCGAAATCGTGAACGAAAACGATTCCAAAGGTGACGCGTGGATTGGTCAGCAATAACTGCCCCTGTTGAATCAGAAATAGTCACCGAAAACTGGTTCGCTGCTGTCCCAAAACTCATCACCTAAAAAGCTTCGAAAGGTGACGCGTGGATTCGGAAGTGCTCGCAGCCCCTGTTGACTCAGAAAAAGTCAATGTAAACTGAGTTAGTGGCGCCCGGGAAATCGTTAACGAAACAAGTTTCAAAGGTGACATGTGGATTCTTCAGGGCGCCCAGCCCCTGTTGACTTAGAAACTGTTAATGAAAACTGAGCCACTCCCGTCTCTGAAATCATGAACGAAACCGATTCCAAAGGTGAGGCGTGGATTGGTCAGCAATAACTGCCCCAGTTGAATCAGAAATAGTCACCGAAAACTAGTTCGCTGCCGTGTCAAAACTCATCACCTTAAAACCTTCGAAAGGTGACGCGTGGATTCGGAAGTGCTCGCAGCCCCTGTTGACTCAGAAAAAGTCGACGTAAACTGAGTTAGTGGCGCCTGGGAAATCGTCAACGAAACAAGTTCCAAAGGTGACATGTGGATTCTTCAGGGCGCCCAGCCCCTGTTGACTTAGAAACTGTTAATGAAAACTAAGCCACTCCCGTCTCCGAAATCGTGAACGAAAACGATTCCAAAGGTGACGCGTGGATTGGTCAGCAATAACTGCCCCAGTTGAATCAGAAATAGTCACCGAAAACTGGTTCGCTGCCGTCTCAAAACTCATCACCTAAAAACCTTCGAAAGGTGACGCGTGGATTCGGAAGTGCTCGCAGCCCCTGTTGACTCAGAAAAAGTCCACGGAAACTGAGTAGGGGGCGACTGGGAAATCATCAACGAAACAAGTTCCAATGGTGACAAGTGGATTCTTCAGCGCGCCAAGCCCCTGTGGACTTAGAAACTCTTAATGAAAACGGAGCCACTCCCGTCTCCGAAATCGTGAACTAAAACGATTCCAAAGGTGACGCGTGGATTGGTCAGCAATAACTGCCCAGTTGAATCAGAAATAGTCACAGAAAACTGGTTCGCTGCCGTCTCAAGACTCATCACCTAAAAACCTTCGAAAAGTGACGCGTGGATTCAGAAGTGCTCGCAGCCCCTGTTGACTCAGAAAAAGTCCACGGAAACTGAGTAGGTGGCGACTAGGAAATCATCAACAAAAGAAGTTCCAATGGTGACAAGTGGATTCTTCAGCGCACCAAGCCCCTGTGGACTTAGAAACTGTTAATGAAAACTAAGCCACTCCCGTCTCTGAAATCATGAAAGAAACCGATTCCAAAGGTGACGCGTGGATTGGTCAGCAATAACTGCCCCTGTTGAATAAGAAATAGTTACCGAAAACTGGTTCGCTGCCGTCCCAAAACTCATCACCTAAAAACCTTCGAAAGGTGACGCGTGGATTCGCAAGTGCTCGCAGCCCCTGTTGACTCAGAAAAGGTCAACGTAAACTGAGTAGGTGGCGCCTTGGAAATCGTCAACGAAACAAGTTTCAAAGGTGACATGTGGAATCGTCAGGGCACCCAGCCCCTGTTGACTTAGAAACTGTTAATGAAAACGGAGCCACTGTCGTCTATGCAATCGTGAACGAAACCAATTCCAAAGGTGACGCGTGGATGCAGAAGTGCTCGCAGCACCTGTTGACTATGAAAAATTCAACGAAAACTGAGGCGATGGCGACTGGGAAATCATCAAGGAAACAAGTTCCAAAGGTGACAAGTGTATTCTTCAGCGCGCCCAGCCCCTGTTGACGTAGAAACTGTTAATGAAAACTAAGCCACTCCCGTCTCCGAAATCATGAACTAAACCGATTCCAAAGGTGACGCGTGGATTGGTCAGCAATAACGGCCCCTGTTGAACCAAAAATAGTCACCGAAAACTGGTTCGCTGCCGTCCCAAAACTCATCACCTAAAAACCTTCGAAAGGTGACGCGTGGATTCGGAGTTGCTCGCTGCCCCTGTTGACTCAGAAAAAGTCAACGTAAACTGAGTACGTGGCGCCTGGGAAATCGTCAATGAAACAAGTTCCAAAGGTGACATGTGGATTCCTCAGGGCGCCAGCCCCTGTTGACTTAGAAACTTTTAATGAAAACTGAGCCGCTGCCGTCTTCAAAATCGTGAACGAAACCGATCCCGAAGGTGTCGCGTGGATTGGTCAGCAATAACTACCCCTGTTGAATCAGAAATAGTCACCGAAAACTGGTTCGCTGACGTCTCAAAACTCATCACCTAAAAACCTTCGAAAGGTGACGCGTGGATTCGGAAGTGCTCGCAGCCCCTGTTGACTCAGAAAAAGTCAACGTAAACTGAGTAGGTGGCGCCTGGGAAATCATTAACGAAACAAGTTCCAAAGGTGACATGTGGATTCTTCAGGGCGCCCAGCCCCTGTTGACTTAGAAACTGTTACTGAAAACTAAGCCACTCCCGTCTCTGAAATCATGAACGAAACCGATTCCAAAGGTGACGTGTGGATTGGTCAGCAATAACTGCCCCTTTTGAATCAGAAATAGTCACCGAAAACTGGTTCGCTGCCGTCCCAAAACTCATCACCTAAAAACCTTCGAAAGGTGACGCGTCGATTCGGAGGTGCTCGCTGCCCTTGTTGACTCAGAAAAAGTCAACGTAAACTGAGTTGGTGGCGCCTGGGAAATCGTCAACGAAACAAGTTCCAAAGGTGACATGTGGATTCCTCAGGGCGCCCAGCCCCTGTTGAAATAGAAACTGTTAATGAAAACTGAGCCACTCCCGTCTCCGAAATCGTGAACGAAACCGATTCCGAAGGTGTCGCGTGGATTGGTCAGCAATAACTGCCCCTGTTGAATCAGAAATAGTCACCGAAAACTGGTTCGCTGACGTCTCAAAACTCATCACCTAAAAACCTTCGAAAGGTGACGCGTGGATTCAGCAGTGCTCGCAGCCCCTGTTGACTCAGAAAAAGTCAACGTAAACTGAGTAGGTGGCGTCTGGGAAATCGTCAATGAAACAAGTTCCAAAGGTGACATGTGGATTCCTCACGGCGCCAGCCCCTGTTGACTTATAAACTGTTAATGAAAACTAAGCCACTGCCGTCTTCGAAATTATGAACGAAACCGATTCCGAAGGTGACGCGTGGATTGGTCAGCAATAACTGCCCCTGTTGAATCAGAAATAGTCACCGAAAACTGGTTCGCTGACGACTCAAAACTCATCACCTAAAAACCTTCGAAAGGTGACGCGTGGATTCGGAAGTGCTCGCAGCCCCTGTTGACTCAGAAAAAGTCAACGTAATGTGAGTAGGTGGCGCTTGGGAAATCTTCAATGAAACAAGTTCCAAAGGTGACATGTGGATTCCTAAAGGCGCCAGCCCCTGTTGACTTAGAAACTGTTAATGAAAACTAAGCCACTGCCGTCTTCGAAATCGTGAACGAAACCGATTCCGAAGGTGTCGCGTGGATTGGTCAGCAATAACTGCCCCTGTTGAATCAGAAATAGTCACCAAAAACTGGTTCGCTGCCGTCTCAAAACTCATCACATAAAAAGCTTCGAAAGGTGACGCGTGGATTTGGAAGTGCTCGCAGCCCCTGTTGACTCAGAAAAAGTCAACGTAAACTGAGTAGATAGCGCCTGGGAAATCGTCAACGAAACAAGTTTCAAAGGTGACATGTGGATTCTTCAGGGCGCCCAGCCCCTGTTGACTTAGAAACTGCTAATGAAAACGGAGCCACTCCCGTCTCCGAAATCATGAACGAAACCGATTCCAAAGGTGACGCGTGGATTGGTCAGCAATAACTGCCCCTGTTGAATCAGAAATAGTCACCTAAAACTGGTTCGCTGCCGTCCCAAAACTCATCACCTAAAAACCTTCGAAAGGTGACGCGTGGATTCGCAAGTGCTCGCAGCCCCTGTTGACTCAGAAAAGGTCAACGTAAACTGAGTAGGTGGCGCCTCGGAAATCGTCAACGAAACAAGTTTCAAAGGTGACATGTGGATTCTTCAGGGCACCCAGCCCCTGTTGACTTAGAAACTGTTAATGAAAACGGAGCCACTGTCGTCTATGCAACCGTGAACGAAACCAATTCCAAAGGTGACGCGTGGATGCAGAAGTTCTCGCAGCACCTGTTGACTATGAAAAATTCAACGAAAACTGAGGCGATGGCGACTGGGAAATCATCAAGGAAACAAGTTCCAAAGGTGACAAGTGTATTCTTTAGCGCGCCCAGCCCCTGTTGACGTAGAAACTGTTAATGAAAACTAAGCCACTCCCGTCTCCGAAATCATGAACTAAACCGATTCCAAAGGTGACGCGTGGATTGGTCAGCAATAACTGCCCCTGTTGAATCAGAAATAGTCACCGAAAACTGGTTCGCTGCCGTCCCAAAACTCATCACCTAAAAACCTTCGAAAGGTGACGCGTGGATTCGGAGTTGCTCGCAGCCCCTGTTGACTCAGAAAAAGTCAACGTAAACTGAGTACGTGGCGCCTGGGAAATCATCAAGGAAACAAGTTCCAAAGGTGACATGTGGATTCCTCAGGGCGCCAGCCCCTGTTGACTTAGAAACTTTTAATGAAAACTGAGCCGCTGCCGTCTTCGAAATCGTGAAAGAAACCGATCCCGAAGGTGTCGCGTGAATTGGTCAGCAATAACTGCCCCTGTTGAATCAGAAATAGTCACCGAAAACTGGATCGCTGACGTCTCAAAACTCATCACCTAAAAACCTTCGAAAGGTGACGCGTGGTTTCGGAAGTGCTCGCAGCCCCTGTTGACTCAGAAAAAGTCAACGTAAACTGAGTTCGTGGCGCCTGGGCAATCGTCAATGAAACAAGTTCCAAAGGTGACATGTGGATTCTTCAGGGCGCCCAGCCCCTGTTGACTTAGAAACTGTTAATGAAAACTAAGCCACTCCCGTCTCCGAAATCATGAACGAAACCGATTCCAAAGGTGACGCGTGGATTGGTCAGCAATAACTGCCCCTTTTGAATCAGAAATAGTCACCGAAAACTGGTTCGCTGCCGTCCCAAAACTCATCACCTTAAAACCTTTGAAAGGTGACGCGTTGATTTGGAGCTGCTCGCTGCCCCTGTTGACTCAGAAAAAGTCAACGTAAACTGAGTTAGTGGCGCCTGGGAAATCGTCAACGAAACAAGTTCCAAAGGTGACATGTGGATTCCTCAGGGCGCCCAGCCCCTGTTGATGTAGAAACTGTTAATGAAAACTAAGCCCCTCTCGTCTTCGAAATCGTGAACGAAACCGATTCCAAAGGTGTCGCGTGGATTGGTCAGCAATAACTGCCCCAGTTGAATCAGAAATAGTCACCGAAAACTGGTTCGCTGACGTCTCAAAACTCATCACCTAAAAACCTTCGAAAGGTGACGCGTGGATTCGGAAGTGCTCGCAGCCCCTGTTGACTCAGAAAAAGTCAACGTAAATTGAGTAGGTGGCGCCTGGGAAATCGTTAACGAAACAAGTTCCAAAGGTGACATGTGGATTCTTCAGGGCGCCCAGCCCCTGTTGACTTAGAAACTGTTAATGAAAACTAAGCCACTCCCGTCTCTGAAATCATGAACGAAACCGATTCCAAAGGTGACGTGTGGATTGGTCAGCAATAACTGCCCCTTTTGAATCAGAAATAGTCACCGAAAACTGGTTCGCTGCCGTCCCAAAACTCATCACCTAAAAACCTTCGAAAGGTGACGCGTCGATTCGGAGCTGCTCGTTGCCCCTGTTGACTCATAAAAAGTCAACGTAAACTGAGTTGGTGGCGCCTGGGAAATCGTCAACGAAACAAGTTCCAAAGGTGACATGTGGATTCCTCAGGGCGCCCAGCCCCTGTTGAAATAGAAACTGTTAATGAAAACTGAGCCACTCCCATCTCCGAAATCGTGAACGAAACCGATTCCGAAGGTGTCGCGTGGATTGGTCAGCAATAACTGCCCCTGTTGAATCAGAAATAGTCACCGAAAACTGGTTCGCTGACGTCTCAAAACTCATCACCTAAAAACCTTCGAAAGGTGACGCGTGGATTCAGAAGTGCTCGCAGCCCCTGTTGACTCAGAAAAAGTCAACGTAAACTGAGTAGGTGGCGTCTGGGAAATCGTCAATGAAACAAGTTCCAAAGGTGACATGTGGATTCCTCAAGGCGCCAACCCCTGTTGACTTAGAAACTGTTAATGAAAACTAACCCACTGCCGTCTTTGAAATCATGAACGAAACCGATTCCCAAGATGACGCGTGGATTGGTCAGCAATAACTGCCCCTGTTGAATCAGAAATAGTCACCGAAAACTGGTTCCCTGACGTCTCAAAACTCATCACCTAAAAACCTTCGAAAGGTGACGCGTGGATTCGGAAGTGCTCGCAGCCCCTGTTGACTCAGAAAAAGTCAACGTAACCTGAGTAGGTGGCGCCTGGGAAATCTTCAATGAAACAAGTTCCAAAGGTGACATGTGGATTCCTAAAGGCGCCAGCCCCTGTTGACTTAGAAACTGTTAATGAAAACTAAGCCACTGCCGTCTTCGAAATCGTGAACGAAACCGATTCCGAAGGTGTCGCGTGGATTGGTCAGCAATAACTGCCCCTGTTGAATCAGAAATAGTCACCAAAAACTGGTTCGCTGCCGTCTCAAAACTCATCACATAAAAAGCTTCGAAAGGTGACAGGTGGATTTGGAAGTGCTCGCAGCCCCTGTTGACTCAGAAAAAGTCAACGTAAACTGAGTAGATAGCGCCTGGGAAATCGTCAACGAAACAAGTTTCAAAGGTGACATGTGGATTCTTCAGGGCGCCCAGCCCCTGTTGACTTAGAAACTGCTAATGAAAACGGAGCCACTCCCGTCTCCGAAATCATGAACGAAACCGATTCCAAAGGTGACGCGTGGATTGGTCAGCAATAACTGCCCCTGTTGAATCAGAAATAGTCACCTAAAACTGGTTCGCTGCCGTCCCAAAACTCATCACCTTAAAACCTTCGAAAGGTGACGCGTGGATTCGGAGTTGCTCGCTGCCCCTGTTGACTCAGAAAAAGTCAACGTAAACTGAGTAAGTGGCGCCTGGGAAATCGTCAACGAAACAAGTTCCAAAGGTGACATGTGGATTCCTCAGGGCGCCAGCCCCTGTTGACTTAGAAACTTTAAATGAAAACTGAGCCACTGCCGTCTTCAAAATCATGAACGAAACCGATTCCGAAGGTGTCGCGTGGATTGGTCAGCAATAACTGCCCCTGTTGAATCAGAAATAGTCACCGAAAACTGTTTCGCTGCCGTCTCAAAACTCATCACCTAAAAACCTTTGAAAGGTGACGCGTGGATTCAGAAGTGCTCGCAGCCCCTGTTGACTCAGAAAAAGTCCACGGAAACTGAGTAGGTGGCGACTGGGAAATCATCAACAAAACAAGTTCCAATGGTGACAAGTGGATTCTTCAGCGCACCAAGCCCCTGTGGACTTAGAAACTCTTAATGAAAACGGAGCCACTGTCGTCTCTACAACCGTGAACGAAACCGATTCCAAAGGTGACGCGTGGATGCAGAAGTGCTCGCAGCACCTGTTGACTAAGAAAAAGTCAACGAAAACTGAGGCGATGGCGACTGGGGAATCATCAAGGAAACAAGTTCCAAAGGTGACAAGTATATTCTTCAGCGCGCCCAGCCCCTGTTGACTTAGAAAATGTTAATGAAAACTAAGCCACTCCCGTCTTCGAAATCATGAACGAAACCGATTCCAAAGGTGACGCGTGGATTGGTCAGCAATAACTGCCCATTTTGAATCAGAAATAGTCACCGAAAACTGGTTCGCTGCCGTCCCAAAACTCATCACCTAAAAACCTTCGAAAGGTGACGCCTGGATTCGGAAGTGCTCGCAGCCCCTGTTGACTCAGAAAAAGTCAACGTAAACTGAGTAGGTGGCGCCTGGAAATCATCAACGAAACAGGTTTCAAAGGTGACATGTCGATTCCTCTGGGCGCCAGCCCCTGTTGACTTTGAAACTTTTAATGAAAACTGAGCCACTGTCGTCTTCGAAATCGTGAACGAAACCGGTTTCGAAGGTGTCGCGTGGATTGGTCAACAATAACTGCCCCTGTTGAATCAGAAATAGTCACGAAAACTGGTTCGCTGCCGTCCCAAAACTCATTACCTAAAAACCTTCGAAAGGTGACGCGTGGATTCGGAGCTGCTCGCTGCCCCTGTTGACTAAGAAAAAGTCAACGTAAACTGAGTTAGTGGCGCCTGGGAAATCGTCAACGAAACAAGTTCCAAAGGTGACATGTGGATTCCTCAGGGCGCCAGCCCCTGTTGACTTAGAAACCTTTAATGAAAACTGATCCACTAACGTCTTCGAAATCATGAACGAAACCGATTCTGAAGGTGTCGCGTGGATTGGTCAGCAATAACTGCCCCTGTTGAATCAGAAATAGTCACCGAAAACTGGTTCGTTGCCGTCTCAAAACTCATCACCTAAAAAGCTTCGAAAGGTGACGCGTGGATTCGGAAGTGCTCGCAGCCCCTGTTGAATCAGAAAAAGTCAACGTAAACTGAGTAGGTAGCGCCTGGGAAATCGTCAACGAAACAAGTTTCAAAGGTGACATATCGATTCTTCAGGGCGGCCAGCCCCTGTTGACTTAGAAACTGTTAATGAAAACTGAGCCATTCCCGTCTCTGAAATCATCAACGAAACCAATTCCAAAGGTGAGACGTGGATTGGTAAGCAATAACTGCCCCAGTTGAATCAGAAATAGTCATCGAAAACTGGTTCGTTGCCGTCTCAAAACTCATCACCTAAAAATCTTCGAAAGGTCACGCGTGGATTCGGAAGTGCTCGCAGCCCCTGTTGACTCAGAAAAAGTCAACCTAAACTGAGTAGGTGGCGCCTGGGAAATCGTCAACGAAACTAGTTCCAAAGGTGACATGTGGATTCCTCAGGGCGCCAGCCCCTGTTGACTTAGAAACTTTTAATGAAAACTGAGCCACTGCCGTCTTCGAAATCGTGAACGAAACCGATTCGGAAGGTGTCGCGTGGATTGGTCAGCAATAACTGCCCCTGTTGAATCAGAAATAGTCACCGAAAACTGGATCGCTGACGTCTCAAAACTCATCACCTAAAAACCTTCGAAAGGTGACGCGTGGTTTCGGAAGTGCTCGCAGCCCCTGTTGACTCAGAAAAAGTCAACGTAAACTGAGTTAGTGGCGCCTGGGCAATCGTCAATGAAACAAGTTCCAAAGGTGACATGTGGATTCTTCAGGGCGCCCAGCCCCTGTTGACTTAGAAACTGTTAATGAAAACTAAGCCACTCCCGTCTCCGAAATCATGAACGAAACCGATTCCAAAGGTGACGCGTGGATTGGTCAGCAATAACTGCCCCTTTTGAATCAGAAATAGTCACCGAAAACTGGTTCGCTGCCGTCCCAAAACTCATCACCTAAAAACCTTTGAAAGGTGACGCGTGGATTTGGAGCTGCTCGCTGCCCCTGTTGACTCAGAAAAAGTCAACGTAAACTGAGTTAGTGGCGCCTGGGAAATCGTCAACGAAACAAGTTCCAAAGGTGACATGTGGATTCCTCAGGGCGCCCAGCCCCTGTTGACGTAGAAACTGTTAATGAAAACTAAGCCCCTCTCGTCTCCGAAATCGTGAACGAAACCGATTCCGCAGGTGTCGCGTGGATTGGTCAGCAATAACTGCCCCAGTTGAATCAGAAATAGTCACCGAAAACTGGTTCGCTGACGTCTCAAAACTCATCACCTAAAAACCTTCGAAAGGTGACGCGTGGATTCAGAAGTGCTCGCAGCCCCTGTTGACTCAGAAAAAGTCAACGTAAACTGAGTAGGTGGCGTCTGGGAAATCGTCAATGAAACAAGTTCCAAAGGTGACATGTGGATTCCTCAAGGCGCCAACCCCTGTTGACTTAGAAACTGTTAATGAAAACTAACCCACTGCCGTCTTCGAAATCATGAACGAAACCGATTCCCAAGGTGACGCGTGGATTGGTCAGCAATAACTGCCCCTGTTGAATCAGAAATAGTCACCGAAAACTGGTTCGCTGACGTCTCAAAACTCATCACCTAAAAACCTTCGAAAGGTGACGCGTGGATTCGGAAGTGCTCGCAGCCCCTGTTGACTCAGAAAAAGTCAACGTAACCTGAGTAGGTGGCGCCTGGGAAATCTTCAATGAAACAAGTTCCAAAGGTGACATGTGGATTCCTAACGGCGCCAGCCCCTGTTGACTTAGAAACTGTTAATGAAAACTAAGCCACTGCCGTCTTCGAAATCGTGAACGAAACCGATTCCGAAGGTGTCGCGTGGATTGGTCAGCAATAACTGCCCCTGTTGAATCAGAAATAGTCACCAAAAACTGGTTCGCTGCCGTCTCAAAACTCATCACATAAAAAGCTTCGAAAGGTGACACGTGGATTTGGAAGTGCTCGCAGCCCCTGTTGACTCAGAAAAAGTCAACGTAAACTGAGTAGATAGCGCCTGGGAAATCGTCAACGAAACAAGTTTCAAAGGTGACATGTGGATTCTTCAGGGCGCCCAGCCCCTGTTGACTTAGAAACTGCTAATGAAAACGGAGCCACTCCCGTCTCCGAAATCATGAACGAAACCGATTCCAAAGGTGACGCGTGGATTGGTCAGCAATAACTGCCCCTGTTGAATCAGAAATAGTCACCTAGAACTGGTTCGCTGCCGTCCCAAAACTCATCACCTTAAAACCTTCGAAAGGTGACGCGTGGATTCGGAGCTGCTCGCTGCCCCTGTTGACTAAGAAAAAGTCAACGTAAACTGAGTTAGTGGCGCCTGGGAAATCGTCAACGAAACAAGTTCCAAAGGTGACATGTGGATTCCTCAGGGCGCCAGCCCCTGTTGACTTAGAAACCTTTAATGAAAACTGATCCACTGACGTCTTCGAAATCATGAACGAAACCGATTCTGAAGGTGTCGCGTGGATTGGTCAGCAATAACTGCCCCTGTTGAATCAGAAATAGTCACCGAAAACTGGTTCGTTGCCGTCTCAAAACTCATCACCTAAAAAGCTTCGAAAGGTGACGCGTGGATTCGGAAGTGCTCGCAGCCCCTGTTGAATCAGAAAAAGTCAACGTAAACTGAGTAGGTAGCGCCTGGGAAATCATCAACAAAACAAGTTCCAATGGTGACAAGTGGATTCTTCAGCGCGCCAAGCCCCTGTGGACTTAGAAACTCTTAATGAAAAGGGAGCCACTGTCGTCTCTGCAACCGTGAACGAAACCAATTCCAAAGGTGACGCGTGGATGCAGAAGTGCTCGCAGCACCTGTTGACTCAGAAAAAGTCAAAGTAAACTGAGTACGTAGCGCCTGGGAAATCATCAACGAAACAAGTTTCAAACGTGACATGTGGATTCTTCAGCGCGCCCAGCCCCTGTTGACTTAGAAAGTGTTAATGAAAACTGAGCCATTCCCGTCTCCGAAATCGTGAACGAAAGCGATTCCAAAGGTGACGCGTGGATTGGTCAGCAATAACTGCCCCTGTTGAATCAGAAATAGTCACCGAGAACTGGTTCGCTGCCGTCTCAAAACTCATCACCTAAAAACCTTCGAAAGGTGACGCGTGGATTCGGAAGTGCTCGCAGCCCCTATTGACTCAGAAAAAGTCAACGTAAACTGAGTTAGTGGCGCCTGGGAAATCGTCAACGAAACAAGTTCCAAAGGTGACATGTGGATTCTTCAGGGCGCCCAGCCCCTGTTGACTCAGAAAAAGTCAACCTAAACTGAGTAGGTGGCGCCTGGGAAATCGTCAACGAAACAAGTTCCAAAGGTGACATGTGGATTCTTCAGGGCGCCCAACCCCTGTTGACTTAGAAACTGTTAATGAAAACTGAGCCACTCCCGTCTCCAAAATCGTGTACGAAAACGATTCCGAAGGTGTCGCGTGGATTGGTCAGCAATAACTGCCCCTGTTGAATCAGAAATAGTCACCGAAAACTGGTTCGCTGCCGTCTCAAAACTCATCACCTAAAAACCTTCGAAAGGTGACGCGTGTATTCGGAAGTGCTCGCAGCCCCTATTGACTCAGAAAAAGTCAACGTAAACTGAGTTAGTGGCGCCTGGGAAATCGTCAACGAAACAAGTTCCAAAGGTGACATGTGGATTCTTCAGGGCGCCCAGCCCCTGTTGACTTAGAAACTGTTAATGAAAACTGAGCCACTCCCGTCTCCAAAATCATGTACGAAAACGATTCCAAAGGTGACGCGTGGATTGGTCAGCAATAACTGCCCCAGTTGAATTAGAAATAGTCACAGAAAACTGGTTCGCTGCTGTCTCAAAACTCATCACCTAAAAACCTTCAAAAGGTGACGCGTGGATTCAGAAGTGCTCGCAGCCCCTGTTGACTCAGAAAAAGTCCACGGAAACTGAGTAGGTGGCGACTGGGAAATCATCAACAAAACAAGTTCCAATGGTGACAAGTGGATTCTTCAGCGCACCAAGCCCCTGTGGACTTAGAAACTCTTAATGAAAACGGAGCCATTGTCGTCTCTGCAACCGTGAACGAAACCGATTCCAAAGGTGACGCGTGGATGCAGAAGTGCTCGCAGCACCTGTTGACTAAGAAAAAGTCAACGAAAACTGAGGCGATGGCGACTGGGGAATCATCAAGGAAACAAGTTCCAAAGGTGACAAGTATATTCTTCAGCGCGCCCAGCCCCTGTTGACTTAGAAACTGTTAATGAAAACTAAGCCACTCCCGTCTTCGAAATCATGAACGAAACCGATTCCAAAGGTGACGCGTGGATTGGTCAGCAATAACTGCCCATTTTGAATCAGAAATAGTCACCGAAAACTGGTTCGCTGCCGTACCAAAACTCATCACCTAAAAACCTTCGAAAGGTGACGCCTGGATTCGGAAGTGCTCGCAGCCCCTGTTGACTCAGAAAAAGTCAACGTAAACTGAGTAGGTGGCGCCTGGAAATCGTCAACGAAACAAGTTCCAAAGGTGACATGTGGATTCCTCTGGGCGCCAGCCCCTGTTGACTTAGAAACTTTTAATGAAAACTGAGCCACTGTCGTCTTCGAAATCGTGAACGAAACTGATTTCGAAGGTGTCCCGTGGATTGGTCAGCAATAACTGCCCCTGTTGAATCAGAAATAGTCACGAAAACTGGTTCGCTGCCGTCCCAAAACTCATCACCTAAAAACCTTCGAAAGGTGACGCGTGGATTCGGAGCTGGTCGCTGCCCCTGTTGACTAAGAAAAAGTCAACGTAAACTGAGTTAGTGGCGCCTGGGAAATCGTCAACGAAACAAGTTCCAAAGGTGACATGTGGATTCCTCAGGGCGCCAGCCCCTGTTGACTTAGAAACCTTTAATGAAAACTGAGCCACTGCCGTCTTCGAAATCGTGAACGAAACCGATTCTGAAGGTGTCGCGTGGATTGGTCAGCAATAACTGCCCCTGTTGAATCAGAAATAGTCACCGAAAACTGGTTCGTTGCCGTCTCAAAACTCATCACCTAAAAAGCTTCGAAAGGTGACGCGTGGATTCGGAAGTGCTCGCAGCCCCTGTTGAATCAGAAAAAGTCAACGTAAACTGAGTAGGTAGCGCCTGGGAAATCGTCAACGAAACAAGTTTCAAAGGTGACATGTGGATTCTTCAGGGCGGCCAGCCCCTGTTGACTTAGAAACTGTTAATGAAAACTGAGCCATTCCCGTCTCTGAAATCATCAACGAAACCGATTCCAAAGGTGAGACGTGGATTGGTAAGCAATAACTGCCCCTGTTGAATCAGAAATAGTCACCGAAAACTGGTTCGCTGCCGTCTCAAAACTCATCACCTAAAAACCTTCGAAAGGTGACGCGTGGATTCGGAAGTGCTCGCAGCCCCTATTGACTCAGAAAAAGTCAACGTAAACTGAGTTAGTGGCGCCTGGGAAATCGTCAACGAAACAAGTTCCAAAGGTGACATGTGGATTCTTCAGGGCGCCCAGCCCCTGTTGACTCAGAAAAAGTCAACCTAAACTGAGTAGGTGGCGCCTGGGAAATCGTCAACGAAACAAGTTCCAAAGGTGACATGTGGATTCCTCAGGGCGCCAACCCCTGTTGACTTAGAAACTCTTAATGAAAAGGGAGCCACTGTCGTCTCTGCAACCGTGAACGAAACCAATTCCAAAGGTGACGCGTGGATGCAGAAGTGCTCGCAGCACCTGTTGACTCAGAAAAAGTCAAAGTAAACTGAGTACGTAGCGCCTGGGAAATCGTCAACGAAACAAGTTTCAAACGTGACATGTGGATTCTTCAGCGCGCCCAGCCCCTGTTGACTTAGAAAGTGTTAATGAAAACTGAGCCACTCCCGTCTCTGAAATCGTGAACGAAAGCGATTCCAAAGGTGACGCGTGGATTGGTCAGCAATAACTGCCCCTGTTGAATCAGAAATAGTCACCGAAAACTGGTTCGCTGCCGTCTCAAAACTCATCACCTAAAAACCTTCGAAAGGTGACGCGTGGATTCAGAAGTGCTCGCAGCCCCTGTTGACTCATAAAAAGTCCACGAAAACTTAGTAGGTGGCGACTGGGAAATCATCAACAAAACAAGTTCCAATGGTGACAAGTGGATTCTTCAGCGCGCCAAGCCCCTGTGGACTTAGAAACACTTAATGAAAAGGGAGCCATTGTCGTCTATGCAACCGTGAACGAAACCGATTCCAAAGGTGACGCGTGGATGCAGAAGTGCTCGCAGCACCTGTTGACTATGAAAAAGTCAATGAAAACTGAGGCGATGGCGACTGGGAAATCATCAAGGAAACAAGTTCCAAAGGTGACACGTGTATTCTTCAGCGCGCCCAGCCCCTGTTGACTTAGAAACTGTTAATGAAAACTAAGCCACTCCCGTCTCTGAAATCATGAACGAAACCGATTCCAAAGATGACGCGTGGATTGGTCAGCAATAACTGCCCCTGTTGAATCAGAAATAGTCACCGAAAACTGGTTCGCTGCCGTCCCAAAACTCATCACCTAAAAACCTTTGAAAGGTGACGCGTGGATTCGGAAGTGGTCGCAGCCCCTGTTGACTAAGAAAAAGTCAACGTAAACTGAGTTAGTGGCGCCTGGGAAATCGTCAACGAAACAAGTTCCAAAGGTGACATGTGGATTCCTCAGGGCGCCCAGCCCCTGTTGACGTAGAAACTTTTAATGAAAACTGAGCCACTCCCGTCTCTGAAATCGTGAACGAAACCGATTCCGAAGGTGTCGCGTGGATGGGTCAGCAATAACTGCCCCTGTTGAATCAGAAATAGTCACCGAAAACTGGTTCGCTGACGTCTCAAAACTCATCACCTAAAAACCTTCGAAAGGTGACGCGTGGATTCGGAAGTGCTCGCAGCCCCTGTTGACTCAGAAAAAGTCAACGTAAACTGAGTAGGTGGCGTCTGGGAAATCGTCAATGAAACAAGTTCCAAAGGTGACATGTGGATTCCTCAAGGCGCCAGCCCCTGTTGACTTATAAACTGTTAATGAAAACTAAGCCACTGCCGTCTTCGAAATCATGAACGAAACCGATTCCCAAGGTGACGCGTGGATTGGTCAGCAATAACTGCCCCTGTTGAATCAGAAATAGTCACCGAAAACTGGTTCGCTGACGTCACAAAACTCATCACCTAAAAACCTTCGAAAGGTGACGCGTGGATTCGGAAGTGCTCGCTGCCCCTGTTGACTCAGAAAAAGTCAACGTAACCTGAGTAGGTGGCGCCTGGGAAATCTTCAATGAAACAAGTACCAAAGGTGACATGTGGATTCCAAAAGGCGCCAGCCCCTGTTGACTTAGAAACTGTTAATGAAAACTAAGCCACTGCCATCTTCGAAATCGTGAACGAAACCGATTCCGAAGGTGTCGCGTGGATTGGTCAGCAATAACTGCCCCTGTTGAATCAGAAATAGTCACCAAAAACTGGTTCGCTGCCGTCTCAAAACTCATCACATAAAAAGCTTCGAAAGGTGACACGTGGATTTGGAAGTGCTCGCAGCCCCTATTGACTCAGAAAAAGTCAACGTAAACTGAGTAGATAGCGCCTGGGAAATGGTCAACGAAACAAGTTTCAAAGGTGACATGTGGATTCTTCAGGGCGCCCAGCCCCTGTTGACTTAGAAACTGCTAATGAAAACGGAGCCACTCCCGTCTCCGAAATCATGAACGAAACCGATTCCAAAGGTGACGCGTGGATTGGTCAGCAATAACTGCCCCTGTTGAATCAGAAATAGTCACAGAAAACTGGTTCGCTGCCGTCTCAAAACTCATCACCTAAAAACCTTCGAAAGGTGACACGTGGATTCAGAAGTGCTTGCAGCCCCTATTGACTCAGAAAAAGTCCACGGAAACTGAGTAGGTGGCGACTGGGAAATCATCAACAAAACAAGTTCCAATGGTGACAAGTGGATTCTTCAGCGCGCCAAGCCCCTGTGGACTTAGAAACTCTTAATGAAAAGGGAGCCACTGTCGTCTCTGCAACCGTGAACAAAACCAATTCCAAAGGTGACGCGTGGATGCAGAAGTGCTCGCAGCACCTGTTGACTCAGAAAAAGTCAAAGTAAACTGAGTACGTAGCGCCTGGGAAATCGTCAACGAAACAAGTTTCAAACGTGACATGTGGATTCTTCAGCGCGCCCAGCCCCTGTTGACTTAGAAATTGTTAATGAAAACTGAGCCACTCCCGTCTCCGAAATCGTGAACGAAAGCGATTCCAAAGGTGACGCGTGGATTGGTCAGCAATAACTGCCCCTGTTGAATCAGAAATAGTCACCGACAACTGGTTCGCTGCCGTCTCAAAACTCATCACCTAAAAACCTTCGATAGGTGACGCGTGGATTTGGAAGTGCTCGCAGCCCCTTTTGACTCAAAAAAAGTCCACGGAAACTGAGTAGGTGGCGACTGGGAAATCATCAACGAAACAAGTTCCAATGGTGACAAGTGGATTCTTCAGCATGCCAAGCCCCTGTGGCCTTAGAAACTCTTAATGAAAACGGAGCCACTGTCGTCTCTGCAACCATGAACGAAACCGATTCCAAAGGTGACGCGTGGATTGGTCACCACTAACAGCCCCTGTGACTCAGAAATAGTCAACGAAAACTGGTTCGCTGCCGACTCGGAAATCATCACCTAAAAACCTTCCAAAGGTGACGCGTGGATTCAGAAGTGCTCGCAGCCCCTGTTGACTCAGAAAAAGTCAACGAAAACTGAGGCGATTGCGACTGGGAAATCATCAAGGAAACAAGTTCCAAAGGTGACAAGTGGATTCTTCAGCACGCCCAGCCCCTGTTGACTTAGAAACTGTTAATGAAAACTGGGCCACTCCCGTCTCCGAAATCGTGAACGAAACCGATTCCAAAGGTGACGCGTGGATTGGTCAGCAATAACTGCCCCTGTTGAATCAGAAATAGTCACCGAAAACTGGTTCGCTGCCGTCTCAAAACTCATCACCTAAAAACCTTCGATAGGTGACGCGTGGATTTGGAAGTGCTCGCAGCCCCTTTTGACTCAAAAAAAGTCCACGGAAACTGAGTAGGTGGCGACTGGGAAATCATCAACGAAACAAGTTCCAATGGTGACAAGTGGATTCTTCAGCGTGCCAAGCCCCTGTGGCCTTAGAAACTCTTAATGAAAACGGAGCCACTGTCGTCTCTGCAACCATGAACGAAACCGATTCCAAAGGTGTCGCGTGGATTCAGAAGTGCTCGCAGCCCTGTTGACTCAGAAAAAGTCAACGAAAACTGAGGCGATTGCGACTGGGATATCATCAAGGAAACAAGTTCCAAATGTGACAAGTGGATTCTTCAGCACGCCCAGCCCCTGTTGACTTAGAAACTGTTAATGAAAACTGAGCCACTCCCGTCTCCGAAATCGTGAACGAAACCGATTCCAAAGGTGACGCGTGGATTGATCAGCAATAACTGCCCCTGTTAAATCCGAAATAGTCACCGAAAACTAGTTCGCTGCCGTCTCAAAACTCATCGCCTAAAAACCCTCGAAAGGTGACCCGTGGATTCGGAAGTGCTAGAAGCCCCTGTTGACTCAGAAAAAGTCCACGGAAACTGAGTAGGTGGCGACTGAGAAATCATCAACGAAACAAGTTCCAATGGTGACATGTGGATTCCTCAGGGCGCCAGCCCCTGTTGACTTAGAAACTGTTAATGAAAACTAAGCCACTACCGTCTCCGAAATCGTGAACGAAACCGATTCCGAAGGTGAAGCGTGGATTGGTCAGCAATAACTGCCCCTGTTAAATCCGAAATAGTCACCGAAAACTAGTTCGCTGCCGTCTCAAAACTCATCGCCTAAAAACCCTCGAAAGGTGACCCGTGGATTCGGAAGTGCTAGAAGCCCCTGTTGACTCAGAAAAAGTCCACGGAAACTGAGTAGGTGGCGACTGAGAAATCATCAACGAAACAAGTTCCAATGGTGACATGTGGATTCCTCAGGGCGCTAGCCCCAGTTGACTTAGAAACTGTTAATGAAAACTAAGCCACTCCCGTCTTCGAAATCGTGAACGAAAACGATTCCAAAGGTGACGCGTGGATTGGTCAGCAATAACTGCCCCAGTTGAATCAGAAATAGTCACAAAAAACTGGTTCGCTGCCGTCTCAAAACTCATCACCTAAAAACCTTCGAAAGGTAACGCGTGGATTCAGAAGTGCTCGCAGCCCCTGTTGACACAGAAAACGTCCACGGAAACTGAGTAGGTGGCGACTGGGAAATCATCAACAAACAAGTTCCAATGTTGACAAGTGGATTCTTCAGCGCACCTAGCCCCTGTTGACTTAGAAACTGTTAATGAAAACTGAGCCACTCCCGTCTCCGAAATCGTGAACGAAACCGATTCCAAAGGTGACGCGTGGATTGATCAGCAATAACTGCCCCTGTTGAATCAGAAATAGTCACCGAAAACTGGTTCGCTGCCGTCCCAAAACTCATCACCTAAAAACCTTCGAAAGGTGACGCGTGGATTCGGAAGTGCTCGCAGCCCCTGTTGACTCAGAAAAAGTCAACGTAAACTGAGTAGGTGGCGCCTGGGAAATCGTCAACGAAACAAGTTCCAAAGGTGACATGTGGATTCCTTAGGGCGCGAGCCCCTGTTGACTTAGAAACTGTTAATGAAAACTAAGCCACTCCCGTCTCCGAAATCATGAACGAAACCGATTCCGAAGGTGACGCGTGGATTGGTCAGCAATAACTGCTCCTGTTGAATCAGAAATAGTCACCAAAAACTGGTTCGCTGCCGTCTCAAAACTCATCACCTAAAAACCTTCCAAAAGGTGACAAGTGGATTCGGAAGTGCTCGCAGCCCCTGTTGACTCAGAAAACGTCAACGTAAACTGAGTAGGTGGCGCCTGGGAAATCGTCAACGAAACAAGTTATAAAGGTGACATGTGGATTCGTCAGGGCGCCAAACCCTGTTGACTTAGAAACTGTTAATGAAAACTGAGTCACTGCCGTCTTCGAAATCGTGAACGAAACCGATTCCCAAGGTGACGCGTGGATTGGTCAGCAATAACTGCCCCTGTTGAATCAGAAATAGTCACCGAAAACTGGTTCGCTGCCGTCCCAAAACTCATCACCTAAAAAACTTCGAAAGGTGACGCGTGGATTCGGAGTTGCTCGCTGCCCCTGTTGACTCAGAAAAAGTCAACGTAAACTTAGTAAGTGGCGCCTGGGAAATCGTCAACGAAACAAGTTCCAAAGGTGACATGTGGATTCCTCAGGGCGCCAGCCCCTGTTGACTTAGAAACTTTTAATGAAAACTGAGCCGCTGCCGTCTTCAAAATCGTGAACGAAACCGATTCCGAAGGTGTCGCGTGGATTGGTCAGCAATAACTGCCCCTGTTGAATCAGAAATAGTCACCGAAAACTGGTTCGCTGCCGTCTCAAAACTCATCACCTAAAAACCTTCGAAAGGTTAAGCGTGGATTCGGAAGTGCTCGCACCCCTGTTGACTCAGAAAAAGTCAACGTAAACTGAGTAGGTGGCGACTGGGAAATCATCAACAAAACAAGTTCCAAAGTTGACAAGTGGATTCTTCAGCGCGCCTAGCCCCTGTTGACTTAGAAACTGTTAATGAAAACTGAGCCACTCCCGTCTCCGAAATCGTGAACGAAACCGATTCCGAAGGTGACGCGTGGATTGGTCAGCAATAACTGCCCCTGTTGAATCAGAAATAGTCACCGAAAACTGGTTCGCTGCCGTCTCAAAACTCATCACCTAAAAACCGTCGAAAGGTGACGCGTGGATTCGGAAGTGCTCGCAGCCCTGTTGACTCAGAAAAAGTCAACGTAAACTGAGTAGGTGGCGCTTGGGAAATCATCAACGAAACAAGTTCCAAAGGTGACATGTGGATTCGTCAGGGCGCCAAACCCTGTTGACTTAGAAACTGTTAATGAAAACTGAGCCACTGCCGTCTTCGAAATCGTGAACGAAATCGATTCCCAAGGTGACGCGTGGATTGGTCAGCAATAACTGCCCCTGTTGAATCAGAAATAGTCACCGAAAACTGGTTCGCTGTCGTCCCAAAACTCATCACATAAAAACCTTCGAAAGGTGACGCGTGGATTCGGAGTTGCTCGCTGCCCCTGTTGACTCAGAAAAAGTCAACGTAAACTGAGTAAGTGGCGCCTGGGAAATCGTCAACGAAACAAGTTCCAAAGGTGACATGTGGATTCCTCAGGGCGCCAGCCCCTGTTGACTTAGAAACTTTTAATGAAAACTGAGCCGCTGCCGTCTTCAAAATCATGAACGAAACCGATTCCGAAGGTGTCGCGTGGATTGGTCAGCAATAACTTCCCCTGTTGAATCAGAAATAGTCACCGAAAACTGGTTCGCTGTCGTCTCAAAACTCATCACCTAAAAACCTTCGATAGGTGACGCGTGGATTCGAAAGTGCTCGCAGCCCCTGTTGACTCAAAAAAAGTCCACGGAAACTGAGTAGGTGGCGACTGGGAAATCATCAACGAAACAAGTTCCAAAGGTGACATGTGGATTCGTCAGGGCGCCAACCCTGTTGACTTAGAAACTGTTAATGAAAACTGAGCCACTGCCGTCTTCGAAATCGTGAACGAAATCGATTCCAAGGTGACGCGTGGATTGGTCAGCAATAACTGCCCCTGTTGAATCAGAAATAGTCACCGAAAACTGGTTCGCTGCCGTCTCAAAACTCATCACCTAAAAACCTTCGATAGGTGACGCGTGGATTTGGAAGTGCTCGCAGCCCCTTTTGACTCAAAAAAAGTCCATGGAAACTGAGTAGGTGGCGACTGGGAAATCATCAACGAAACAAGTTCCAATGGTGACAAGTGGATTCTTCAGCGTGCCAAGCCCCTGTGGCCTTAGAAACTCTTAATGAAAACGGAGCCACTGTCGTCTCTGCAACCATGAACGAAACCGATTCCAAAGGTGTCGCGTGGATTCAGAAGTGCTCGCAGCCCTGTTGACTCAGAAAAAGTCAACGAAAACTGAGGCGATTGCGACTGGGATATCATCAAGGAAACAAGTTCCAAATGTGACAAGTGGATTCTTCAGCACGCCCAGCCCCTGTTGACTTAGAAACTGTTAATGAAAACTGAGCCACTCCCGTCTCCGAAATCGTGAACGAAACCGATTCCAAAGGTGACGCGTGGATTGATCAGCAATAACTGCCCCTGTTAAATCCGAAATAGTCACCGAAAACTAGTTCGCTGCCGTCTCAAAACTCATCGCCTAAAAACCCTCGAAAGGTGACCCGTGGATTCGGAAGTGCTAGAAGCCCCTGTTGACTCAGAAAAAGTCCACGGAAACTGAGTAGGTGGCGACTGAGAAATCATCAACGAAACAAGTTCCAATGGTGACATGTGGATTCCTCAGGGCGCCAGCCCCTGTTGACTTAGAAACTGTTAATGAAAACTAAGCCACTACCGTCTCCGAAATCGTGAACGAAACCGATTCCGAAGGTGAAGCGTGGATTGGTCAGCAATAACTGCCCCTGTTAAATCCGAAATAGTCACCGAAAACTAGTTCGCTGCCGTCTCAAAACTCATCGCCTAAAAACCCTCGAAAGGTGACCCGTGGATTCGGAAGTGCTAGAAGCCCCTGTTGACTCAGAAAAAGTCCACGGAAACTGAGTAGGTGGCGACTGAGAAATCATCAACGAAACAAGTTCCAATGGTGACATGTGGATTCCTCAGGGCGCTAGCCCCAGTTGACTTAGAAACTGTTAATGAAAACTAAGCCACTCCCGTCTTCGAAATCGTGAACGAAAACGATTCCAAAGGTGACGCGTGGATTGGTCAGCAATAACTGCCCCAGTTGAATCAGAAATAGTCACAAAAAACTGGTTCGCTGCCGTCTCAAAACTCATCACCTAAAAACCTTCGAAAGGTAACGCGTGGATTCAGAAGTGCTCGCAGCCCCTGTTGACACAGAAAACGTCCACGGAAACTGAGTAGGTGGCGACTGGGAAATCATCAACAAACAAGTTCCAATGTTGACAAGTGGATTCTTCAGCGCACCTAGCCCCTGTTGACTTAGAAACTGTTAATGAAAACTGAGCCACTCCCGTCTCCGAAATCGTGAACGAAACCGATTCCAAAGGTGACGCGTGGATTGATCAGCAATAACTGCCCCTGTTGAATCAGAAATAGTCACCGAAAACTGGTTCGCTGCCGTCCCAAAACTCATCACCTAAAAACCTTCGAAAGGTGACGCGTGGATTCGGAAGTGCTCGCAGCCCCTGTTGACTCAGAAAAAGTCAACGTAAACTGAGTAGGTGGCGCCTGGGAAATCGTCAACGAAACAAGTTCCAAAGGTGACATGTGGATTCCTTAGGGCGCGAGCCCCTGTTGACTTAGAAACTGTTAATGAAAACTAAGCCACTCCCGTCTCCGAAATCATGAACGAAACCGATTCCGAAGGTGACGCGTGGATTGGTCAGCAATAACTGCTCCTGTTGAATCAGAAATAGTCACCAAAAACTGGTTCGCTGCCGTCTCAAAACTCATCACCTAAAAACCTTCCAAAAGGTGACAAGTGGATTCGGAAGTGCTCGCAGCCCCTGTTGACTCAGAAAACGTCAACGTAAACTGAGTAGGTGGCGCCTGGGAAATCGTCAACGAAACAAGTTATAAAGGTGACATGTGGATTCGTCAGGGCGCCAAACCCTGTTGACTTAGAAACTGTTAATGAAAACTGAGCCACTGCCGTCTTCGAAATCGTGAACGAAACCGATTCCCAAGGTGACGCGTGGATTGGTCAGCAATAACTGCCCCTGTTGAATCAGAAATAGTCACCGAAAACTGGTTCGCTGCCGTCCCAAAACTCATCACCTAAAAAACTTCGAAAGGTGACGCGTGGATTCGGAGTTGCTCGCTGCCCCTGTTGACTCAGAAAAAGTCAACGTAAACTTAGTAAGTGGCGCCTGGGAAATCGTCAACGAAACAAGTTCCAAAGGTGACATGTGGATTCCTCAGGGCGCCAGCCCCTGTTGACTTAGAAACTTTTAATGAAAACTGAGCCGCTGCTGTCTTCAAAATCGTGAACGAAACCGATTCCGAAGGTGTCGCGTGGATTGGTCAGCAATAACTGCCCCTGTTGAATCAGAAATAGTCACCGAAAACTGGTTCGCTGCCGTCTCAAAACTCATCACCTAAAAACCTTCGAAAGGTTAAGCGTGGATTCGGAAGTGCTCGCACCCCTGTTGACTCAGAAAAAGTCAACGTAAACTGAGTAGGTGGCGACTGGGAAATCATCAACAAAACAAGTTCCAAAGTTGACAAGTGGATTCTTCAGCGCGCCTAGCCCCTGTTGACTTAGAAACTGTTAATGAAAACTGAGCCACTCCCGTCTCCGAAATCGTGAACGAAACCGATTCCGAAGGTGACGCGTGGATTGGTCAGCAATAACTGCCCCTGTTGAATCAGAAATAGTCACCGAAAACTGGTTCGCTGCCGTCTCAAAACTCATCACCTAAAAACCGTCGAAAGGTGACGCGTGGATTCGGAAGTGCTCGCAGCCCTGTTGACTCAGAAAAAGTCAACGTAAACTGAGTAGGTGGCGCTTGGGAAATCATCAACGAAACAAGTTCCAAAGGTGACATGTGGATTCGTCAGGGCGCCAAACCCTGTTGACTTAGAAACTGTTAATGAAAACTGAGCCACTGCCGTCTTCGAAATCGTGAACGAAATCGATTCCCAAGGTGACGCGTGGATTGGTCAGCAATAACTGCCCCTGTTGAATCAGAAATAGTCACCGAAAACTGGTTCGCTGTCGTCCCAAAACTCATCACATAAAAACCTTCGAAAGGTGACGCGTGGATTCGGAGTTGCTCGCTGCCCCTGTTGACTCAGAAAAAGTCAACGTAAACTGAGTAAGTGGCGCCTGGGAAATCGTCAACGAAACAAGTTCCAAAGGTGACATGTGGATTCCTCAGGGCGCCAGCCCCTGTTGACTTAGAAACTTTTAATGAAAACTGAGCCGCTGCCGTCTTCAAAATCGTGAACGAAACCGATTCCGAAGGTGTCGCGTGGATTGGTCAGCAATAACTTCCCCTGTTGAATCAGAAATAGTCACCGAAAACTGGTTCGCTGTCGTCTCAAAACTCATCACCTAAAAACCTTCGATAGGTGACGCGTGGATTCGAAAGTGCTCGCAGCCCCTGTTGACTCAAAAAAAGTCCACGGAAACTGAGTAGGTGGCGACTGGGAAATCATCAACGAAACAAGTTCCAATGGTGACAAGTGGATTCTTCAGCGTGCCAAGCCCCTGTGGCCTTAGAAACTCTTAATGAAAACGGATCCACTGTCGTCTCTGCAACCGTGAACGAAACCGATTCCAAAGGTGACGCGTGGATTCAGAAGTGCTTGCAGCCCCTGTTGACTCAGAAAAAGTCAACGAAAACTGAGGCGATGGCGACTGGGAAATCATCAACGAAACAAGTTCCAAAGGTGACACGAGGATTCATTACCGCTCCCAGCCCCTATTGACTTAGAAACTGTGAATGAAAACTGAGCCACTGCCGTCTCCGAAATGGTGAACGAAACCGATTCCAAAGGTGACACGTGGATTGGTCACCACTAACAGCCCCTGTGACTCAGAAATAGTCAACGAAAACTGGTTCGCTGCCGACTCGGAAATCATCACCTAAAAACCTTCCAAAGGTGACGTGTGGATTCGGAAGTGCTCCCTGCCCCTGTTGACTCAGAAAAATTCAACGAAAACTGAGTCGGTGTCGACTGGGAAATCGTCAACGAAACAAGTTCCAAAGGTGACACGTGGATTCATTACCGCGCCCAGCCCCTGTTGACTTAGAAACTGTGAATGAAAACTGAGCCACTGCCGTCTCTGAAATGGTGAACGAAACCGATTCCAAAGGTGACGCGTGGATTGGTCACCACTAACAGCCCCTATGACTTAGAAATAGTCAACGAAAACTGGTTCGCTGCCGACTCGGAAATCATCACCTAAAAACCTTCCAAAGGTGACGTGTGGATTCGGAAGTGCTCGCTGCCCCTGTTGACTCAGAAAAAGTCAACAAAAATTGAGTCGTTGGCGATTGGGAAATCGTCAACGAAACAAGTTCCAAAGGTGACAACTGGATTTTTCAGCTCGCCCAGCCCTTGTAGACTTAGAAACTGTTACTTAAAACCGAGCCATTGCCGTCTCTGAAATCATGAACGAAACCGATTCCAAAGGTGACGCGCTGGATTCGGAAGTGCTCGCAGCGCCTGTTCACTCAGAAAAAGTCAACGAAAACGGAGTCGGTGGCGATTGGGAAATCGTCAAAGAAACAAGTTCCAAAGGTGACAAGTGGATTTTTTAGCGCGCCCAGCCCCTGTTGACTTACAAACTGTTAATGAAAACTAAGCCACTGCAGTCTCAGAAATGGTGAACGAAACCGATTCCAAAGGTGACGCGTGGATTGGTCACCACTAACAGCCCTTGTGACACAGAAATAGTCAACGAAAACTGGTTCGCTGCCGACTCGGAAATCATCACCTAAAAACCTTCCAAAGGTGACGTGTGGATTCGGAAGTGCTCGCTGCCCCTGTTGACTCAGAAAAAGTCAACGAAAATTGAGTCGTTGGCGACTGGGAAATCGTCAACGAAACAATTTCCAAAGGTGACAAGTGGATTTTTTAGCGCGCCCAACCCCTGTTGACTTAGAAACTGTTAATAAAAACTAAGCCACTGCAGTCTCAGAAATCGTGAACGAAACCGATTCCAAAGGTGACGCGAGGATTGGTCAGCAGTAACTGCCCTATGGACTCAGAAATAGTCATCGAAAGCTGGTTCCCTGCCGACTCAAAAATCATCACCTAAAAACCTTCCAAAGGTGACGCGTGGATTCGGATGGGCTCGCAGCCCCTGTTGACTCAGAAAACGTTAACGAAAACGGAGTCGGTGCCGACTGGGAAATCGTCAACGAAACAAGTTCCAAAGGTGACACGTGGATTCATTACCGCGCCCAGCCCCTGTTGACTTAGAAACTGTGAATGAAAATTGAGCCACTGCCGTCTCCGAAATGGTGAACGAAACCGATTCCAAAGGTGACGCGTGGATTGGTCACCACTAACAGCCCATGTGACTCAGAAATAGTCAACGAAAACTGGTTCGCTGCCGACTCGGAATTCATCACCTAAAAACCTTCCAAAGGTGACGCGTGGATTCGGAAGTGCTCGCAGCTCCTGTTGACTCAGAAAAATTCAACGAAAACTGAGTCGGTGTCGACTGGGAAATCGTCAACGAAGCAAGTTCCAAAGGTGACACGTGGATTCGTTAGCGCGCCCAGCCCCTGTTGACTTAGAAACTGTTAATGAAAACTGAGCCACTCCCGTCTCTGAAATCGTGAACGAAACCGATTCCAAAGGTGACGCGTGGATTGGTCAGCAATAACTGCCCTAGTTGAATCAGAAATAGTCACCGAAAACTAGTTCGCTGCCGTCTCAAAACTCATCACCTAAAAACCTTTGATAGGTGACGCGTGGATTCGGACGTGCTCGCAGCCCCTGTTGACTCAAAAAAAGTCCACGGAAACTGAGTAGGTGGCGACTGGGAAATCATCAACGAAACAAGTTCCAATGGTGACAAGTGGATTCTTCAGCGTGCCAAGCCCCTGTGGCCTTAGAAACTCTTAATGAAAACGGAGCCACTGTCGTCTCTGCAACCGTGAACGAAACCGATTCCAAAGGTGACGCGTGGATTCAGAAGTGCTCGCAGCCCCTGTTGACTCAGAAAAAGTCAACGAAAACTGAGGCGATTGCGACTGGGAAATCATCAAGGAAACAAGTTCCAAAGGTGACAAGTGGATTCTTCAGCACGCCCAGCCCCTGTTGACTTAGAAACTGTTAATGAAAACTGGGCCACTCTCGTCTCCGAAATCGTGAACGAAACCGATTCCAAAGGTGACGCGTGGATTGGTCAGCAATAACTGCCCCTGTTGAATCAGAAATAGTCACCAAAAACTGGTTCGCTGCCGTCTCAAAACTCATCACCTAAAAACCTTCGATAGGTGACGCGTGGATTCGGAAGTGCTCGCAGCCCCTTTCGACTCAAAAAAAGTCCACGGAAACAGAGTAGGTGGCGACTGGGAAATCATCAACGAAACAAGTTCCAATGGTGACAAGTGGATTCTTCAGCATGCCAAGCCCCTGTGGCCTTAGAAACTCTTAATGTAAACGGAGCCACTGTCGTCTCTGCAACCATGAACGAAACCGATTCCAAAGGTGACGCGTGGATTCAGAAGTGCTCGCATCCCCTGTTGACTCAGAAAAATTCAACGAAAACTGAGTCGGTGTCGACTTGGAAATCGTCAACGAAACAAGTTCCAAAGGTGACACGTGGATTCATTACATCGCCCAGCCCCTGTTGACTTAGAAACTGTGAATGAAAACTGAGCCACTGCCGTCTCCGAAATGGTGAACGAAACCGATTCCAAAGGTGACGCGTGGATTGGTCACCACTAACAGCCCCTGTGACTCAGAAATAGTCAACGAAAACTGGTTCGCTGCCGACTCGGAAATCATCACCTAAAAACCTTCCAAAGGTGACGCGTGGATTTGGAAGTGCTCGCTGCCCCTGTTGACTCAGAAAAATTCAACGAAAACTGAATCGGTGTCGACTGGGAAATCGTCAACGAAACAAGTTCCAAAGGTGACACGTGGATTCATTACCGCGCCCAGCCCCTGTTGACTTAGAAACTGTGAATGAAAACTGAGCCACTGCCGTCTCCGAAATGGTGAAGGAAACCAATTCCAAAGGTGACGCGTGGATTGGTCACCACTAACAGCCCCTATGACTCAGAAATAGTCAACGAAAACTGGTTCGCTGCCGACTCGGAAATCATCACCTAAAAACCTTCCAAAGGTGCCGTGTGGATTCGGAAGTGCTCGCTGCCCCTGTTGACTCAGAAAAGGTCAACGAAAATTGAGTCGTTGGCGACTGGGAAATCGTCAACGAAACAAGTTCCAAAGGTGACAAGTGGATTTTTCAGCTCGACCAGCCCTTGTAGACTTAGAAACTGTTACTTAAAACCGAGCCACTGCCGTCTCTGAAATCATGAACGAAACCGATTCCAAAGGTGACGCGCTGGATTCAGAAGTGCTCGCAGCGCCTGTTCACTCAGAAAAAGTCAACGAAAACGGAGTCGGTGGCGATTGGGAAATCGTCAAAGAAACAAGTTCCAAAGGTGACAAGTGGATTTTTTAGCGCGCCCAGCCCCTGTTGACTTACAAACTGTTAATGAAAACTAAGCCACTACAGTCTCAGAAATGGTGAACGAAACCGATTCCAAAGGTGACGCGTGGATTGGTCACCACTAACAGCCCCTGTGACTCAGAAATAGTCAACGAAAACTGGTTCGCTGCCGACTCGGAAATCATCACCTAAAAACCTTCCAAAGGTGACGCGTGGATTCAGAAGTGCTCGCAGCCCCTGTTGACTCAGAAAAAGTCAACGAAAACTGAGGCGATTGCGACTGGGAAATCATCAAGGAAACAAGTTCCAAAGGTGACAAGTGGATTCTTCAGCACGCCCAGCCCCTGTTGACTTAGAAACTGTTAATGAAAACTGGGCCACTCCCGTCTCCGAAATCGTGAACGAAACCGATTCCAAAGGTGACGCGTGGATTGGTCAGCAATAACTGCCCCTGTTGAATCAGAAATAGTCACCGAAAACTAGTTCGCTGCCGTCTCAAAACTCATCACCTAAAAACCTTCGATAGGTGACGCGTGGATTTGGAAGTGCTCGCAGCCCCTTTTGACTCAAAAAAAGTCCATGGAAACTGAGTAGGTGGCGACCGGGAAATCATCAACGAAACAAGTTCCAATGGTGACAAGTGGATTCTTCAGCGTGCCAAGCCCCTGTGGCCTTAGAAACTCTTAATGAAAACGGAGCCACTGTCGTCTCTGCAACCATGAACGAAACCGATTCCAAAGGTGTCGCGTGGATTCAGAAGTGCTCGCAGCCCCTGTTGACTCAGAAAAAGTCAACGAAAACTGAGGCGATTGCGACTGGGATATCATCAAGGAAACAAGTTCCAAATGTGACAAGTGGATTCTTCAGCACGCCCAGCCCCTGTTGACTTAGAAACTGTTAATGAAAACTGAGCCACTCCCGTCTCCGAAATCGTGAACGAAACCGATTCCAAAGGTGACGCGTGGATTGATCAGCAATAACTGCCCCTGTTAAATCCGAAATAGTCACCGAAAACTAGTTCGCTGCCGTCTCAAAACTCATCGCCTAAAAACCCTCGAAAGGTGACCCGTGGATTCGGAAGTGCTAGAAGCCCCTGTTGACTCAGAAAAAGTCCACGGAAACTGAGTAGGTGGCGACTGAGAAATCATCAACGAAACAAGTTCCAATGGTGACATGTGGATTCCTCAGGGCGCCAGCCCCTGTTGACTTAGAAACTGTTAATGAAAACTAAGCCACTACCGTCTCCGAAATCGTGAACGAAACCGATTCCGAAGGTGAAGCGTGGATTGGTCAGCAATAACTGCCCCTGTTAAATCCGAAATAGTCACCGAAAACTAGTTCGCTGCCGTCTCAAAACTCATCGCCTAAAAACCCTCGAAAGGTGACCCGTGGATTCGGAAGTGCTAGAAGCCCCTGTTGACTCAGAAAAAGTCCACGGAAACTGAGTAGGTGGCGACTGAGAAATCATCAACGAAACAAGTTCCAATGGTGACATGTGGATTCCTCAGGGCGCTAGCCCCAGTTGACTTAGAAACTGTTAATGAAAACTAAGCCACTCCCGTCTTCGAAATCGTGAACGAAAACGATTCCAAAGGTGACGCGTGGATTGGTCAGCAATAACTGCCCCAGTTGAATCAGAAATAGTCACAAAAAACTGGTTCGCTGCCGTCTCAAAACTCATCACCTAAAAACCTTCGAAAGGTAACGCGTGGATTCAGAAGTGCTCGCAGCCCCTGTTGACACAGAAAACGTCCACGGAAACTGAGTAGGTGGCGACTGGGAAATCATCAACAAACAAGTTCCAATGTTGACAAGTGGATTCTTCAGCGCACCTAGCCCCTGTTGACTTAGAAACTGTTAATGAAAACTGAGCCACTCCCGTCTCCGAAATCGTGAACGAAACCGATTCCAAAGGTGACGCGTGGATTGATCAGCAATAACTGCCCCTGTTGAATCAGAAATAGTCACCGAAAACTGGTTCGCTGCCGTCCCAAAACTCATCACCTAAAAACCTTCGAAAGGTGACGCGTGGATTCGGAAGTGCTCGCAGCCCCTGTTGACTCAGAAAAAGTCAACGTAAACTGAGTAGGTGGCGCCTGGGAAATCGTCAACGAAACAAGTTCCAAAGGTGACATGTGGATTCCTTAGGGCGCGAGCCCCTGTTGACTTAGAAACTGTTAATGAAAACTAAGCCACTCCCGTCTCCGAAATCATGAACGAAACCGATTCCGAAGGTGACGCGTGGATTGGTCAGCAATAACTGCTCTTGTTGAATCAGAAATAGTCACCGAAAACTGGTTCGCTGCCGTCCCAAAACTCATCACCTAAAAAACTTCGAAAGGTGACGCGTGGATTCGGAGTTGCTCGCTGCCCCTGTTGACTCAGAAAAAGTCAACGTAAACTTAGTAGGTGGCGCCTGGGAAATCGTCAACGAAACAAGTTCCAAAGGTGACATGTGGATTCCTCAGGGCGCCAGCCCCTGTTGACTTAGAAACTTTTAATGAAAACTGAGCCGCTGTCGTCTTCAAAATCGTGAACGAAACCGATTCCGAAGGTGTCGCGTGGATTGGTCAGCAATAACTGCCCCTGTTGAATCAGAAATAGTCACCGAAAACTGGTTCGCTGCCGTCTCAAAACTCATCACCTAAAAACCTTCGAAAGGTTAAGCGTGGATTCGGAAGTGCTCGCACCCCTGTTGACTCAGAAAAAGTCAACGTAAACTGAGTAGGTGGCGACTGGGAAATCATCAACAAAACAAGTTCCAAAGTTGACAAGTGGATTCTTCAGCGCGCCTAGCCCCTGTTGACTTAGAAACTGTTAATGAAAACTGAGCCACTCCCGTCTCCGAAATCGTGAACGAAACCGATTCCGAAGGTGACGCGTGGATTGGTCAGCAATAACTGCCCCTGTTGAATCAGAAATAGTCACCGAAAACTGGTTCGCTGCCGTCTCAAAACTCATCACCTAAAAACCTTCGAAAGGTGACGCGTGGATTGGGAAGTGCTCGCAGCCCTGTTGACTCAGAAAAAGTCAACGTAAACTGAGTAGGTGGCGCTTGGGAAATCATCAACGAAACAAGTTCCAAAGGTGACATGTGGATTCGTCAGGGCGCCAAACCCTGTTGACTTAGAAACTGTTAATGAAAACTGAGCCACTGCCGTCTTCGAAATCGTGAACGAAATCGATTCCCAAGGTGACGCGTGGATTGGTCAGCAATAACTGCCCCTGTTGAATCAGAAATAGTCACCGAAAACTGGTTCGCTGTCGTCCCAAAACTCATCACATAAAAACCTTCGAAAGGTGACGCGTGGATTCGGAGTTGCTCGCTGCCCCTGTTGACTCAGAAAAAGTCAACGTAAACTGAGTAAGTGGCGCCTGGGAAATCGTCAACGAAACAAGTTCCAAAGGTGACATGTGGATTCCTCAGGGCGCCAGCCCCTGTTGACTTAGAAACTTTTAATGAAAACTGAGCCGCTGCCGTCTTCAAAATCGTGAACGAAACCGATTCCGAAGGTGTCGCGTGGATTGGTCAGCAATAACTTCCCCTGTTGAATCAGAAATAGTCACCGAAAACTGGTTCGTTGTCGTCTCAAAACTCATCACCTAAAAACCTTCGATAGGTGACGCATGGATTCGAAAGTGCTCGCAGCCCCTGTTGACTCAAAAAAAGTCCACGGAAACTGAGTAGGTGGCGACTGGGAAATCATCAACGAAACAAGTTCCAATGGTGACAAGTGGATTCTTCAGCGTGCCAAGCCCCTGTGGCCTTAGAAACTCTTAATGAAAACGGATCCACTGTCGTCTCTGCAACCGTGAACGAAACCGATTCCAAAGGTGACGCGTGGATTCAGAAGTGCTTGCAGCCCCTGTTGACTCAGAAAAAGTCAACGAAAACTGAGGCGATGGCGACTGGGAAATCATCAACGAAACAAGTTCCAAAGGTGACACGAGGATTCATTACCGCTCCCAGCCCCTATTGACTTAGAAACTGTGAATGAAAACTGAGCCACTGCCGTCTCCGAAATGGTGAACGAAACCGATTCCAAAGGTGACACGTGGATTGGTCACCACTAACAGCCCCTGTGACTCAGAAATAGTCAACGAAAACTGGTTCGCTGCCGACTCGGAAATCATCACCTAAAAACCTTCCAAAGGTGACGTGTGGATTCGGAAGTGCTCCCTGCCCCTGTTGACTCAGAAAAATTCAACGAAAACTGAGTCGGTGTCGACTGGGAAATCGTCAACGAAACAAGTTCCAAAGGTGACACGTGGATTCATTACCGCGCCCAGCCCCTGTTGACTTAGAAACTGTGAATGAAAACTGAGCCACTGCCGTCTCTGAAATGGTGAACGAAACCGATTCCAAAGGTGACGCGTGGATTGGTCACCACTAACAGCCCCTATGACTTAGAAATAGTCAACGAAAACTGGTTCGCTGCCGACTCGGAAATCATCACCTAAAAACCTTCCAAAGGTGACGTGTGGATTCGGAAGTGCTCGCTGCCCCTGTTGACTCAGAAAAAGTCAACAAAAATTGAGTCGTTGGCGATTGGGAAATCGTCAACGAAACAAGTTCCAAAGGTGACAACTGGATTTTTCAGCTCGCCCAGCCCTTGTAGACTTAGAAACTGTTACTTAAAACCGAGCCATTGCCGTCTCTGAAATCATGAACGAAACCGATTCCAAAGGTGACGCGCTGGATTCGGAAGTGCTCGCAGCGCCTGTTCACTCAGAAAAAGTCAACGAAAACGGAGTCGGTGGCGATTGGGAAATCGTCAAAGAAACAAGTTCCAAAGGTGACAAGTGGATTTTTTAGCGCGCCCAGCCCCTGTTGACTTACAAACTGTTAATGAAAACTAAGCCACTGCAGTCTCAGAAATGGTGAACGAAACCGATTCCAAAGGTGACGCGTGGATTGGTCACCACTAACAGCCCTTGTGACACAGAAATAGTCAACGAAAACTGGTTCGCTGCCGACTCGGAAATCATCACCTAAAAACCTTCCAAAGGTGACGTGTGGATTCGGAAGTGCTCGCTGCCCCTGTTGACTCAGAAAAAGTCAACGAAAATTGAGTCGTTGGCGACTGGGAAATCGTCAACGAAACAATTTCCAAAGGTGACAAGTGGATTTTTTAGCGCGCCCAGCCCCTGTTGACTTAGAAACTGTTAATAAAAACTAAGCCACTGCAGTCTCAGAAATCGTGAACGAAACCGATTCCAAAGGTGACGCGAGGATTGGTCAGCAGTAACTGCCCTATGGACTCAGAAATAGTCATCGAAAGCTGGTTCCCTGCCGACTCAAAAATCATCACCTAAAAACCTTCCAAAGGTGACGCGTGGATTCGGATGGGCTCGCAGCCCCTGTTGACTCAGAAAACGTTAACGAAAACGGAGTCGGTGCCGACTGGGAAATCGTCAACGAAACAAGTTCCAAAGGTGACACGTGGATTCATTACCGCGCCCAGCCCCTGTTGACTTAGAAACTGTGAATGAAAATTGAGCCACTGCCGTCTCCGAAATGGTGAACGAAACCGATTCCAAAGGTGACGCGTGGATTGGTCACCACTAACAGCCCATGTGACTCAGAAATAGTCAACGAAAACTGGTTCGCTGCCGACTCGGAATTCATCACCTAAAAACCTTCCAAAGGTGACGCGTGGATTCGGAAGTGCTCGCAGCTCCTGTTGACTCAGAAAAATTCAACGAAAACTGAGTCGGTGTCGACTGGGAAATCGTCAACGAAGCAAGTTCCAAAGGTGACACGTGGATTCGTTAGCGCGCCCAGCCCCTGTTGACTTAGAAACTGTTAATGAAAACTGAGCCACTCCCGTCTCTGAAATCGTGAACGAAACCGATTCCAAAGGTGACGCGTGGATTGGTCAGGAATAACTGCCCCAGTTGAATCAGAAATAGTCACCGAAAACTAGTTCGCTGCCGTCTCAAAACTCATCACCTAAAAACCTTTGATAGGTGACGCGTGGATTCGGACGTGCTCGCAGCCCCTGTTGACTCAAAAAAAGTCCACGGAAACTGAGTAGGTGGCGACTGGGAAATCATCAACGAAACAAGTTCCAATGGTGACAAGTGGATTCTTCAGCGTGCCAAGCCCCTGTGGCCTTAGAAACTCTTAATGAAAACGGAGCCACTGTCGTCTCTGCAACCGTGAACGAAACCGATTCCAAAGGTGACGCGTGGATTGGTCACCACTAACAGCCCCTGTGACTCAGAAATAGTCAACGAAAACTGGTTCGCTGCCGACTCGGAAATCATCACCTAAAAACCTTCCAAAGGTGACGCGTGGATTTGGAAGTGCTCGCTGCCCCTGTTGACTCAGAAAAATTCAACGAAAACTGAATCGGTGTCGACTGGGAAATCGTCAACGAAACAAGTTCCAAAGGTGACACGTGGATTCATTACCGCGCCCAGCCCCTGTTGACTTAGAAACTGTGAATGAAAACTGAGCCACTGCCGTCTCCGAAATGGTGAAGGAAACCAATTCCAAAGGTGACGCGTGGATTGGTCACCACTAACAGCCCCTATGACTCAGAAATAGTCAACGAAAACTGGTTCGCTGCCGACTCGGAAATCATCACCTAAAAACCTTCCAAAGGTGCCGTGTGGATTCGGAAGTGCTCGCTGCCCCTGTTGACTCAGAAAAAGTCAACGAAAATTGAGTCGTTGGCGACTGGGAAATCGTCAACGAAACAAGTTCCAAAGGTGACAAGTGGATTTTTCAGCTCGCCCAGCCCTTGTAGACTTAGAAACTGTTACTTAAAACCGAGCCACTGCCGTCTCTGAAATCATGAACGAAACCGATTCCAAAGGTGACGCGCTGGATTCAGAAGTGCTCGCAGCGCCTGTTCACTCAGAAAAAGTCAACGAAAACGGAGTCGGTGGCGATTGGGAAATCGTCAAAGAAACAAGTTCCAAAGGTGACAAGTGGATTTTTTAGCGCGCCCAGCCCCTGTTGACTTACAAACTGTTAATGAAAACTAAGCCACTACAGTCTCAGAAATGGTGAACGAAACCGATTCCAAAGGTGACGCGTGGATTGGTCACCACTAACAGCCCCTGTGACTCAGAAATAGTCAACGAAAACTGGTTCGCTGCCGACTCGGAAATCATCACCTAAAAACCTTCCAAAGGTGACGCGTGGATTCAGAAGTGCTCGCAGCCCCTGTTGACTCAGAAAAAGTCAACGAAAACTGAGGCGATTGCGACTGGGAAATCATCAAGGAAACAAGTTCCAAAGGTGACAAGTGGATTCTTCAGCACGCCCAGCCCCTGTTGACTTAGAAACTGTTAATGAAAACTGGGCCACTCCCGTCTCCGAAATCGTGAACGAAACCGATTCCAAAGGTGACGCGTGGATTGGTCAGCAATAACTGCCCCTGTTGAATCAGAAATAGTCACCGAAAACTGGTTCGCTGCCGTCTCAAAACTCATCACCTAAAAACCTTCGATAGGTGACGCGTGGATTTGGAAGTTCTCGCAGCCCCTTTTGACTCAAAAAAAGTCCACGGAAACTGAGTAGGTGGCGACTGGGAAATCATCAACGAAACAAGTTCCAATGGTGACAAGTGGATTCTTCAGCGTGCCAAGCCCCTGTGGCCTTAGAAACTCTTAATGAAAACGGAGCCACTGTCGTCTCTGCAACCATGAACGAAACCGATTCCAAAGGTGTCGCGTGGATTCAGAAGTGCTCGCAGCCCCTGTTGACTCAGAAAAAGTCAACGAAAACTGAGGCGATTGCGACTGGGATATCATCAAGGAAACAAGTTCCAAATGTGACAAGTGGATTCTTCAGCACGCCCAGCCCCTGTTGACTTAGAAACTGTTAATGAAAACTGAGCCACTCCCGTCTTCGAAATCGTGAACGAAACCGATTCCAAAGGTGACGCGTGGATTGATCAGCAATAACTGCCCCTGTTGAATCAGAAATAGTCACCGAAAACTGGTTCGCTGCCGTCCCAAAACTCATCACCTAAAAACCTTCGAAAGGTGACGCGTGGATTCGGAAGTGCTCGCAGCCCCTGTTGACTCAGAAAAAGTCAACGTAAACTGAGTAGGTGGCGCCTGGGAAATCGTCAACGAAACAAGTTCCAAAGGTGACACGTGGATTCATTACCGCGCCCAACCCCTGTTGACTTAGAAACTGTGAATGAAAACTGAGCCACTGCCGTCTCCGAAATGGTGAACGAAACCGATTCCAAAGGTGATGCGTGGATTGGTCACCACTAACAGCCCCTGTGACTCAGAAATAGTCAACGAAAACTGGTTCGCTGCCGACTCGGAAATCATCACCTAAAAACCTTCCAAAGGTGACGCGTGGATTCGGAAGTGCTCGCAGCTGCTGTTGACTCAGAAAAATTCAACGAAAACTAAGTCTGTGTCGACTGGGAAATCGTCAACAAAGCAAGTTCCAAAGGTGACACGTGGATTCGTTAGCGCACCCAGCCCCTGTTGACTTAGAAACTGTGAATGAAAACTGAGCCACTACCGTCTCCGAAATGGTGAACGAAACCGATTCCAAAGGTGACGTGACACGACCAAAAGATTGATGTCTTCTCCCAAGTGCAGGAGTGTCGAAGTAATAAATAACCCGGCAAGACCGGGGTCGAACCACAGAGAGGTTAATTGTATAAATTATAAATAACAATGCAACAACAACAACAACAATAATAATAACAATAATAATAATAATAGTAATAATAATAATAATAATAATAATACTCAGTACGTGGCGTTGTTATACCTGAGAATGATCTAAAAGATCGGGTCACAGGTTTCCAGCCTATATACTAATTTTATGAAAAGATCAAAGAGATATATTATATAATATAAACAGATTTCTGATGTGAATGAATAAGGCAAGACCAACAATGTCAGGATCCTTGATCAAACACAGAGCATACTTAACGTACATAACATATAACAAGAATGTAAATAATAATAATAATAATAATAATAATAATAGTAATAATAATATTAATAGTAGTAGTAGTAGTAGTAGTAGTAGTAATAATAATAATAAAAAGAAGAAGAGGAAGAAATTAATGAGAACTTTGAGATGGGAGATTAATGTAAGGATTAAACAATGATAAAAACAAATGTCAAGGTTAGAGAATTCACTAATGGTATTTCAAATAAATATAATATAAACCCTTTTTATTACTCAACTAGAAACCACACACAAAGGAGGTTCTAATCGGATGATTTATCATTAATGGCTCATTATAAAGTATTAACATGATCATATTAATTATCTTGTCTAAGTAACACCATACTTATAAATATCATCAGGCATTCATGTTGCTAGCTTATGTTAACAACAAATCAAGTTCCTATCATAACAACGATGTCGGCCGAAAACTATGAAGGATCAAGCATTTGATGTAACAAGTGTTATACAACACAAATCTAGATTAACCATTTAACAAGCAAGGTATTAAGGATTATTAAGATAAAAAGATAAGACATGCTAATAACAATTTTTCTTGAATATAAACATTAAAGTCCATGTTGAGTTTATATTATACATATTCTAACACCATTAGTAAAACCTTTTCACCTTGACATAATTAACTTAGCTAAACATAATGAAGAAGAAAAACATAAATAAACAACATAAGAACATAAACATGATATAAGTTAACTAATTATAGGAAAGGAAATGAAAAAGCATAAACAAGAGATTAATATAACATGAAAGAAAACTTGAACATTACAAAGATATAAAGAGAGAAAACAAGAACATGATTTTGATCTGAAAAATAATATATCTAAATACATGGCTAATGCCTCCTTTTATAGGCTAAGATTCAGAACTATTGATTGGTGGACTAAGAAAATAGTTGGTGGCCAACCATTGATTTGGTGGCTGGTTTTTGACATTATTGGCTGCTGGTTCTTGAAATTGTTGGCAGATTTTTGATATTGTTGGCTGGCCAAAACGTCATTGCTAACATCAGAATTTGAGCCCTTTGTTCCATGAAAGCTGTGGGCAATTGTCTCAGCTTTCCAACAAAAAAAACCAGAGCTCATTTGGACTTCTAGAACTCAAGATATGAGCTGAAAACCGAACAGTGTTTGAGCTGCAGGACAGGTTCCGACTTCTCCGTTGTTGCTAATATTTGAACTTGGAAACGGCAGAATTGAGTTTTGGACCCTTAATGAAAGTTTTAGGTCTATGTCTTATCTTTCCATCCATATAAAGTGGACCCAAATCCGAGTTCTACAACTCCAGTTATGATCAAATAACCGAATAGTGTTCCAGTTTGGAATTGAACCAGCATCTCTTCTCTTAGCCTAATCCTCTTTTTGTCTCTTCACTTTCAATTGTTAATCACAGCAATCAATCCTTTGAATTGTGAGATATACCTGCATTCAAAACAAGCATTTACCATAAATTAAAGATATATTATATTATTAGACTTGTTATTATAAAACATGCTTTAGTTAGGGAATTTAACGATACTTTAGTGCAATACGATGATATAAAGCCTTAATGAGAATGCACTTTTAAGTACTAATCACACCCCCCAACCAGCTTATTACTAGTCCCTAGTAATCAAAGCGTTAAAATACAAAAACAATTTGCAAGTTCCACAAAGCAAGGTATTCATCATTTAACTTCCATTAATCTATCCAAATAAACAAACTCTCATTAAATTTATATATCTGCTTCATACTTCTTAAACAAGATATTAATAAACCTTCTTTTTGTGCTCAGTAAATCAAAACATAGCTATGGAGCTTTTCATGGAAGAAAACAAAATTTTTGTTCCAATGTTTAAGGTTAACTTCCTTGGGTTGGGATTATTATCTCTTTTGTTTTTTTTTTGTTTTTTTTGTTTTTTTTTTTGAAAGCAAGAATTTATAATACAATGTATCTTGAACCCATGTAACGAGCTTTTAGCTAATGACTCCCAGACCAGTTGGTCTTAGGGCATCAGGTGTTGAGACACCCCTACGAGCTTAGTAACTCGGGTTGCAGATACTGACACGTAGATAGTGCAATGTTTGATTCCCTTAAGCTTTTCTCCTTAACCCATGTAACAAGCACTGGGCCAATAGCTCCCAAGTCAGTTGACTTTAGGGTACTAGGTGTTAAAACACCCCTTCGGGCTTAATTGCTTAAGTCAAGGAGGCTACGAAACCAAACTTATCTACTTTTTTATTTATTTATTTGTTTTTTTTTTTGTTTTTGTTTTTTTTTTTGTTTTTTTTTGTTTTTTTTTTTTTTTATATATATACTGTCCCTTTCCCTTAGTTGTTACCTTTAACAAAAGAACATAAATAATGTAATAATCCAATATGCAACCCACAATCATATGTTAAAGTGTGTGTGTGAAAATGAAGGTTTAAGAATACTTGTTAAATAAGTATATGAGCAGAATTAAGTGATAACAATGCGAGAGTTTGTAAATCTGAATATTTCAAGAAGTATTATAATAGACCTTGTTAAGAATGTTTACTAAGATGCGTCTCAAGAGTCACTAAAGTTCATCCTTTACTCTGCCATCCTAGTAACAACAGGTTTGCAAATGGTTGTAATAATAGAAAACACAGTTAGTTAATAATTTTTTTTTTTTTTTTGTAATATCAACTACTACCCTCTCCCCCCAACCAAAACGAGACATTGTCCTCAATGTTGTAAGGTAGAAAGATAGAGTATAGAAGACATCACCTGAAACAGCGACTACTGACAAACCTGAAACACACTTAAACAAATACAAGAAACAACAAAACACAAATACTATACCATTAATAAAACCAAAAGACACAATATTTCACAAACTAAGGCTCAAATCCAATCTAAGCTTTTTACGGCGTTCCGTGATTGACCAATTAAGTCGACTCATAGAGGAATCAACTACAGGGATGAAAGATTGAAGTTCATCAATCAATTGTTCAGCAGTAGCAGCAGAGATGAGGATTTGTCGCGCTGAAAATGTTAGAAATTGTTGTTCCACAGCATGATCAAGAAAAGACAGTAAAGTATTATAAAAACCATTAACATTTAGCAAACCTATAGGTTTCTGGTGAATGTTCAGCTGAGCCCAAGATGAAATATGAAATATCTCTTCTAAAGTTCCCAAACCACCTGGTAAAGCAATAAAGGCATCAGCATGGTTAAACATTACAGATAGTCGTTCAGACATTGTGGAGACCTGTAGTTCCTCTCCGACTGTTTTTCCAATGATGTCCCCTTCGGCTAAAGCTTTGGGGATGACCCCCAAAACTTGACTGCCTCCTAAAAATGCAGCTATTGAAACACTCCCCATTAACCCAAGGCTACCTCCCCCATACACTAAATGAATCTTTCTCTCAGCTAGTACCCGACCAAGATGATTTGCTGATTCTAAAAACTCTTTTTCTTTCCCAGGATTGGATCCACAAAAAACACAAATAGTTTTTATTTTAGGAACAGAGGAACTGGCCATTTCTACACACTTCTATATCTATTAAATGAATGGGTAGAGTAGAAATGATGGGAAGGAAGAGAAGATTTTATAGATGAGAAATTGAAAATGCAATCATACCACCTATATGTAGGCTAGCTGGAGTCTCACTCTCTCTCTCTCTCTCTCTCTTTGTTTATTTTTATTTATTTATTTATTTATTTATTTATTTTTGAAAAAGCATGTGTATGTACAAGCAGCTGTGATTGTGGCTCACATCTTCCCTTGGTTTTACGTCCAAGAACGGCTTAAACGCCTTCTATGGGTCGGGGATAGGCTTCCCATCCAGTTTTCTTAAAAACTGACAAACAGGGTCTTTTTTAGTCAGATTCCCAAGACTAAGTCGATCATGTTCTTTATGAAAATGAGGCCATAAATCATGAATTGCACGATGCACATCTCCACTAGGATGCGTCTCAAGAGTTAATAGAAGATTATCTAAAGACTCCTTACTCAGGCCATCCTTAATGAATTGTATTTTATCTTCACGGTTTATAGATATCATTCCTAAAGAACGACATTTTGCATTACAAGTCCATCTGGCACATCGGTGACAGACTTTCAGTCGTTTTGCACGACGTTTCTTTGCAAAAGTGCTTTTACCTGTTCCAGGCATGTATGAAATAAAAGTATTGGAAGACTCACCTGACAATCGGACCTTTGCTTCAATCAGCCATCGAATATCTTCAGGAATTCCATGGTTCATTAACAACCTCAATCTTTCACACCTAGCACGGTAAATTTTTGTAATCGCATTCTGAGGCAGGGCGGGAAAATACTTTTTCAATTTTTCAAGAGTGGTGTCCATTTTTCAAAAGAGAAGTGGATGAGAGATGCAAAGAAAAGAGAAGGAACAAGAAATTGAACAAATATATACACAGATATCAGTTATCATGGGAAACTGAAAGAACCGACTTAAGAGTCACGGAGTACCGTTATCCGCCATTTGACCGGGGTTGGAGAAAGACTAGCAAAACAAGAGTCACATAAAAAGAAACACAAAAACAATGTGAGAAAAATAATATAATCAACCTTTATATACAGGATCATTCAAACCAATGGATTCAATTTCACTAGGAAAATTATCAAAGTAAGCTTTCAAACGATGTCCATTTATCTTAAAAACATTGCCATTCTTTGGATTCTCAATATCAAAGGCCCCATAATGATACACATGTTTCACAATAAATGGACCGCTCCATCTTGATCTTAGCTTTCCAGGAAATAAATGGAGTCGAGAATTATAAAGCAAAACTTTTTGACCAACATCAAATGTTTTTCTCAAGATTCTCTTATCATGAAACTCTTTGATTCTTGCTTTATGAATTTTTGAATTTTCATATGCATCATTTCTTATTTCCTCAAGCTCATTTATTTGCAACTTACGCAGATGGCTACCATCATCCAGGTTTGAATTGAAAGCTTTAATAGCCCAATAAGCTTTGTGTTCAAGTTCCACAGGCAAATGACAAGGTTTTCCATAAACCAACCTATAAGGTGACATACCTAATGATGTTTTAAAAGCAGTGCGATAAGCCCAAAGTGCATCATTAAGTCTTAAAGACCAGTCCTTCCGATTAGGGTTCACTGTTTTTTCCAAGATTTGTTTGATCTCCCTATTAGCAAGTTCTACTTGTCCATTTGTCTGAGGGTGATAAGGGGTGGCAACTTTGTGTGTGATTCCATATTTCTTCATTAAAGACTCAAATGGCTTGTTACAGAAATGTGTTCCACCATCACTTATCATGACCCGAGGGATTCCAAATCGACTCAAAATATTTTCTTTCAAAAACTTGATCACTGTTTTATGATCGTTGTTACGACTTGGAATTGCCTCTATCCATTTTGAAACATAGTCTACTGCGACTAATATGTACACAAAACCAAATGATGGAGGAAATGGACCCATAAAATCTATACCCCAACAGTCAAAGATTTCAATGACAAGAATAGTATTTAAAGGCATCATGTGACGTCTTGAAATAGATCCTAGCTTTTGACAATTTTCACAAGTTTTGCAGAATGCATGCGTGTCTTTGAACATGGTGGGCCAATAAAATCCACATTGTAAGATTTTTGCAGTTGTCTTTCTTGATGAGAAATGACCCCCACATGCCTCAGAATGACAAAATTTAATGACACTACTTACCTCATTGTCGGGAATGCATCTTCGAAATATTTGATCAGGACAATATTTGAACAAGTAAGGGTCATCCCAATAAAAGTTCTTCACTTCGTTCAAGAACTTTCTTTTGTCTTGGGTACTCCAATGAGCTGGCAAATGTCCTGAAACAAGAAAATTAACTATATTAGCAAACCAAGGCATCGTAGAGACAGAAAGTAAAGATTCATCAGGAAAGTAGTCATTGATTGGTGTGATGTCAGATCTCGAATCAGTTGTCAATCTTGACAAATGATCCGCGACAACATTTTCGGTGCCTTTCTTATCCTTGATTGTGATATCGAATTCTTGAAGTAACAAAATCCACCGCACCAATCTAGCCTTAGAATCCTTCTTAGAAAGAAGATATTTCAACGCTGCATGATCGCTAAAAACAATAACAGGTGAGCCAACAAGATAAGATCTGAATTTTTCACATGCAAATACTACTGCAAGTAATTCCTTTTCAGTGGTGGTGTAATTCATTTGAGCACTATTTAAAGTTTTACTTGCATAGTAAATCACATAGGGTTTCTTATCTTTTCTTTGTCCTAAAACAGCACCCACGGCATAATCACTAGCATCACACATTATTTCAAAAGGTAATGACCAATCAGGAGGTTGAATGACAGGAGCAGAAGTAAGCAAGTTTTTAAGTTTAACAAAGGCTTCTTCACAATGTTCAGTCCATTCAAAAACATTATCCTTTGTTAGAAGGTTACACAATGGCTTAGATATTACACTAAAATCTTTGATGAACCTTCTATAAAAACCAGCATGTCCTAAGAATGATCTAACGTTTTTAACAGATTTTGGTGTTGGCAAGTTAGCAATTAACTCGATTTTAGATTTGTCAACCTCAATTCCTATTGATGAAACAATGTGACCAAGTACAATGCCGTTTGTTACCATAAAATGACATTTTTCCCAATTTAGCACAAGATTCTTCTCTTCACACCTGTTCAAAACCTTTTCCAAGTTAGTTAAACAATCATCAAATGAATCACCAAAAACAGAAAAATCATCCATAAAAATCTCAAGAAAACGTTCAACCATATCACTGAATATGCTAAGCATGCATCTTTGAAACGTGGCTGGTGCATTACATAATCCAAAAGGCATCCTTCGGTATGCAAATGTACCAAATGGACATGTGAAAGTAGTTTTCTCTTGATCTTCAAATGCAATTTCAATTTGGTTATAACCTGAATAGCCATCTAGAAAACAATAAAATTCATGACCTGCAACTCTTTCTAGAATTTGATCCATGAAAGGTAAAGGAAAATGATCTTTTCTAGTCATTGAATTAAGTTTTCTATAGTCAATGCACATGCGCCAACCAGTAATAGTCCTAGTTGGAATTAACTCATTCTTCTCATTTGTTATCACAGTAACTCCAGACTTTTTAGGTACAACTTGGGTAGGACTTACCCATTTGCTGTCAGAAATAGGATAAATGATTCCATTATCTAGAAGCTTAATGACTTCATTTCTCACTACTTCTTTCATATTAGGATTAAGCCTTCGTTGCATTTCTCTAGAGGGTTTAGCATTTTCCTCTAAATAAATCTTGTGTGTGCAAATCAAAGGACTAATTCCTTTTATGTCAGCTATGGTCCATCCTAATGCATTTTTGTGCATTTTCAGAGTTTGTAATAACTTACCTTCTTGATGAACATTAAGTTTGGAAGAAATTATTACCGGAAAAGTTTCATTTTCTCCCAAAAATGAGTATTTGAGATTAAATGGTAATGGCTTCAAATCGGGTTTTGGTGGTTGAACACTTGAAGGTATGGACTCAATTGATCGTGGTGGCAATTCCTCAATTTTTGGTCTCCAACTATTTGCCTTCGATTCTTCCTGAAAATAAACCATTTGCAAATCATCAGATTCATTAAACTCAGTTTCACTGGAAGTGTTTTCAAATTGATCACAAATTAATTTTTCAATAAAATCTACTTCCTGTAAATCATTATCATCTCCAGGTTGCTTGCAAATGTTAAAAACATTCATCTCCAATGTCATGTTTCCAAAAGATAACTTCATCACTCCATTCCTACAATTAATCAATGCATTAGAAGTTGCAAGAAATGGACGTCCTAAAATAACAGGAATTGAATTGCATGCTTCAACAGGTTGTGTATCCAAGACAATAAAATCCACAGGAAAGATGAATTTATCAACTTGTACTAACACATCTTCAACTATTCCTCTAGGCACTTTTACAGATCTATCGGCAAGTAAAAGAGTTACAGAAGTAGGTTTTAACTCACCTAGATTGAGACTTTGAAAAACCGAATATGGAAGTAAATTCACACTAGCTCCAAGATCAAGTAAAGCTCTATCAATTTTATGTTCTCCAATAAAGCAAGAAATTGTAGGACAACCAGGGTCTTTATATTTCAAAGCATTATCATTCTGAAGAATGACACTTACTTGTTCGGCTAAAAAGGCTTTCTTTTTCACATTCAGTTTTCTCTTCACAGTGCACAGATCTTTCAAAAATTTAGCATAAGACGGTACCTGTTTAATAGCATCTAACAAAGGTATATTGATCCTTACCTGTTTGAAAGTTTCAAAGATTTCAGAATTATGATTGACTTTCCTTTGTTTGGTCATGGCATGAGGAAATGGAAGTGCTGGTGGGGAATCAGTCTCCTCCTTGCAGTGTTCAGGTTCAACCCTTTTCTTACCCTCAGAGACTAACTCATCTTCTTTCTCACAAGGTTCAAGAACGGGTTTTTCAATAACCTTACCACTGCGGAGAGTTGTGACTGATTTGACTTGATCCATATGTTGGCTTCCGGAACCACTTGCACTTGAATTGTATTGCCCTTTGGGATTTTGCTGGGGTTGAGATGGAAACTTACCTTTCTCCTGAAAACTAAGAGCAGATGTGAACTTTGCAAGAGTATCTTTTAGATCTGCCATGGTTTGAGCATTTTGAGAATTGATTGTCTCTTGCTTTTCAATGAATGCATGCAGTGTTTCCTCAAGATTTCTTCTAGGAGGGGGAATATAAGGAGGTGCATATCCATGAGAATTTTGAAAATTATGTTGTGCTTGAAATGGTGGCTGTGAAGTTTGTGCATTATTGTTACCATTCTTCCAACTGAAATTTGGGTGTTCTCTCCAACCAGGGTTGTACGTTTGTGAGTATGGATCATGATTTTGCCATTGAAAATTGTTTAAAGCATTGGCATGTTCATGGAAACATTCCTTAAAAGAAGGCAAAGTTGGACAATCATTGGTTGAGTGTTCATTAGTTTCACAAATTTGACACACAATTTCTTGAACAGATTTTATTTGACCACTCTTTTTTAATTCTAGTGCCTCAACTTTTCTAGCTAAAGATGCAAATTTGGCTTGGAGGTCATGATCTTCCCTAAGGTTGTACATGCCTCCATTAGATGTATGAGGTTGAGTTTTACCTGGTGCCTCACACGTACCTGTGGTGTCCCAATTTTGAGCATTTTCAGCTAGCAAGTCTAGGTACTCCATTGCTTCATCAGGGTCTTTATCTTCAAAAGTTCCATTGCACATCAATTCCACCATTTGTCTATCTTTAGGTGTTAACCCTTCATAAAATTGTGAGACCAATCTCCATGTTTCAAAACCATGATGAGGACAGGTATTAAGCAAGTCTTTATATCTATCCCAACACTTGTAAAATGTTTCTCCTGGTTTTTGAGTGAAAGTGGTGATTTGTCTTTTGAAAGAGTTTGTTCTGTGAGATGGAAAAAACTTCTTTAAAAATTGTTGTTGCATTTCATCCCAAGCACGAATGGATCCTGACCTAATATTTTGTAGCCATGTTTTAGCTTTATCTTTTAATGAAAAAGGAAAAAGCTTTAATCTGATGGTGTTCATGCTACAATTTAAGTCATTATAGGTGTTACAAACTTCTTCAAATTCTCTTAAATGCAAATATGGATTTTCTAATTCTAAGCCATGAAAAGTGGGTAAAAGTTGAATAATACCTGGCTTAAAATTAAAATGAGAAGCATCAGGAGGAAAAACTATACATGATGGTGCACTTGTTCTTGTTGGATTCATGTGATCTCTAATTTTCTCACATGATTATTCTCATTATTCTCATTATGAATTGACTGGTTATCTTCTTCGGCCATGTTTTGTAAAGAAAATGAGGATTTCCTAGAAAGTCTACCACTTAATGTACGTGTCCAAACTCTCATGCAAGTGCAAAAGAAAAGAAAAGAAAAATAAAAAGAAAAAGAAAAAGAAAAAGAAAAGGAACAAAATTAGAAAAACAAATAAAAGTAAAAAACAAAAGAAAATAAAAGAAATATAAAATTGATACAATACTTACCTCCCCGGCAACGGCGCCAAAAACTTGACACGACCAAAAGATTGATGTCTTCTCCCAAGTGCAGGAGTGTCGAAGTAATAAATAACCCGGCAAGACCGGGGTCGAACCACAGAGAGGTTAATTGTATAAATTATAAATAACAATGCAACAACAACAACAACAATAATAATAACAATAATAATAATAATAGTAATAATAATAATAATAATAATAATAATAATACTCAGTACGTGGCGTTGTTATACCTGAGAATGATCTAAAAGATCGGGTCACAGGTTTCCAGCCTATATACTGATTTTATGAAAAGATCAAAGAGATATATTATATAATATAAACAGATTTCTGATGTGAATGAATAAGGCAAGACCAACAATGTCAGGATCCTTGATCAAACACAGAGCATACTTAACGTACATAACATATAACAAGAATGTAAATAATAATAATAATAATAATAATAATAATAATAATAATAGTAATAATAATATTAATAGTAGTAGTAGTAGTAGTAGTAGTAGTAGTAGTAATAATAATAATAAAAAGAAGAAGAGGAAGAAATTAATGAGAACTTTGAGATGGGAGATTAATGTAAGGATTAAACAATGATAAAAACAAATGTCAAGGTTAGAGAATTCACTAATGGTATTTCAAATAAATATAATATAAACTCTTTTTATTACTCAACTAGAAACCACACACAAAGGAGGTTCTAATCGGATGATTTATCATTAATGGCTCATTATAAAGTATTAACATGATCATATTAATTATCTTGTCTAAGTAACACCATACTTATAAATATCATCAGGCATTCATGTTGCTAGCTTATGTTAACAACAAATCAAGTTCCTATCATAACAACGATGTCGGCCGAAAACTATGAAGGATCAAGCATTTGATGTAACAAGTGTTATACAACACAAATCTAGATTAACCATTTAACAAGCAAGGTATTAAGGATTATTAAGATAAAAAGATAAGACATGCTAATAACAATTTTTCTTGAATATAAACATTAAAGTCCATGTTGAGTTTATATTATACATATTCTAACACCATTAGTAAAACCTTTTCACCTTGACATAATTAACTTAGCTAAACATAATGAAGAAGAAAAACATAAATAAACAACATAAGAACATAAACATGATATAAGTTAACTAATTATAGGAAAGGAAATGAAAAAGCATAAACAAGAGATTAATATAACATGAAAGAAAACTTGAACATTACAAAGATATAAAGAGAGAAAACAAGAACATGATTTTGATCTGAAAAATAATATATCTAAATACATGGCTAATGCCTCCTTTTATAGGCTAAGATTCAGAACTATTGATTGGTGGACTAAGAAAATAGTTGGTGGCCAACCATTGATTTGGTGGCTGGTTTTTGACATTATTGGCTGCTGGTTCTTGAAATTGTTGGCAGATTTTTGATATTGTTGGCTGGCCAAAACGTCATTGCTAACATCAGAATTTGAGCCCTTTGTTCCATGAAAGCTGTGGGCAATTGTCTCAGCTTTCCAACAAAAAAAACCAGAGCTCATTTGGACTTCTAGAACTCAAGATATGAGCTGAAAACCGAACAGTGTTTGAGCTGCAGGACAGGTTCCGACTTCTCCGTTGTTGCTAATATTTGAACTTGGAAACGGCAGAATTGAGTTTTGGACCCTTAATGAAAGTTTTAGGTCTATGTCTTATCTTTCCATCCATATAAAGTGGACCCAAATCCGAGTTCTACAACTCCAGTTATGATCAAATAACCGAATAGTGTTCCAGTTTGGAATTGAACCAGCATCTCTTCTCTTAGCCTAATCCTCTTTTTGTCTCTTCACTTTCAATTGTTAATCACAGCAATCAATCCTTTGAATTGTGAGATATACCTGCATTCAAAACAAGCATTTACCATAAATTAAAGATATATTATATTATTAGACTTGTTATTATAAAACATGCTTTAGTTAGGGAATTTAACGATACTTTAGTGCAATACGATGATATAAAGCCTTAATGAGAATGCACTTTTAAGTACTAATCATGACGCGTGGATTGGTCACCACTAACAGCCCCTGTGACTCAGAAATAGTCACCGAAAACTGGTTCGCTGCCGACTCGGAAATCATCACCTAAAAACATTCCAAAGGTGACCTGTGGATTCGGAAGTGCTCGCTGCTCCTGTTGACTCAGAAAAAGTCAACGAAAATTGAGTCGTTGGCGACTGGGAAATCGTCAACGAAACAAGTTCCAAAGGTGACAAGTGGATTTTTTTGCGCGCCCAGCCCCTGTTGACTTAGAAACTGTTAATAAAAACTAAGCCACTGCAGTCTCAGAAATCGTGAACGAAACCGATTCCAAAGGTGACGCGAGGATTGGTCAGCAGTAACTGCCCTATGGACTCAGAAATAGTCATCGAAAGCTGGTTCCCTGCCGACTCAAAAATCATCACCTAAAAACCTTCCAAAGGTGACGGGTGGATTCGGAAGGGCTCGCAGCCCCTGTTGACTCAGAAAACGTGAACGAAAACTGAGTTGGTGCCGACTGGGAAATCATCAACGAAACAAGTTCCAAAGGTGACACGTGGATTCATAACCGCGCCCAGCCCCTGTTGACTTAGAAACTGTGAATGAAAACTGAGCCACTACCATCTCTGATATCGTGAACGAAACTGATTCCAAAGGTGTCTCGTTGATTGGTCACCACTAACAGCCCCTGGTCACTCAGAAATAGTCAAGGAAAACTGGTTCGCACCCGACTCAGAAATCATCACCTAAAAACCTTCCAAAAGTGATACGTGGATTCGGAAGTGCTCGCAGCCCCTATTGACTCAGAAAAAGTAAATGAAAACTAAGTCGGTGGTGACTGGAAAATCATCAACGAAACAAGTTCCAAAGGTTACAAGTGGATTCTTCAGCGCGCCCAGCCCCTGTTGACTGAGAAACTGTTAATGAAAACTCAGCCACTGCCGTCTCTGAAATCGTGAACGAAACCGATTCCAAAGGTGACGCTTGGATTACGAAGTGCTCGCAGCCCGTGTTGACTCCGAAAAAGTCAACAAAAACTAAGTCGGTGGTGAGTGGGAGATCATCAACGAAACAAGTTCCAAAGGTGACAAGTGGATTTTCAGCGCGCCTAGCCCCTGTTGACTTAGAAACTGTTAATGAAAACTAGGCCACTGTCGTCTTTGAAATCGTGAACGAAACCGATTCCAAAAGGTGACGGTTGCATTCGGAAGTGCTCGCAGCCCCTGTTGACTCAGAAAAAGTCAACGAAATCTGAGTCGGTGCCGACTGGGAAATGGTCAAAGAAACAAGTTCCAAAGGTGACACGTGGATTCATCAGCGCGCCCAGCCCATGTTGACTTAGAAACTGTGAATGAAAACTGAGGCACTGCCATCTTCGAAATAGTGAACGAAACCGATTCCAAAGGTGTCGCGTTGATTGGTCACCATTAACAGCCCATGTTGACTTAGAAATAGTCAACGATAATTGGTTCGCTGCCGACTCAGAAATCATCACCTAAAAACCTTCCAAAGGTGACGCGTGGATTCGGAATTGCTCGCAGCCCCTGTTGACTCAGAAAAAGTCAACAAAAACTGATTCGGTGGCGACTAGGAAATCGTCAACGAAACAAGTTCCAAAGGTGACAAGTGGATTCTTCAGCGCGCCCAGCCCCTGTTGACTGAGAAACTGTTAATGAAAACTAAGCCATTGCCATCTCCGAAATCGTGAACGAAACCGATTTCCAAAGGTGAAGAGTGGATTCGGAAGTGCTCGCAGCTCCTGATGACTCCGAAAACGACAACAATAACTAAGTCGGTGGCGACTGGGAAATCATCAACAAAACAAGTTCCATAGCTGACAAGTGGATTCTTCAGTGCGCCCAGCCCCTGTTGACTTAGATATTGTTAATGAAAACTCAGCCATTGTCGTCTCTGAAATCGTGAACGAAACCGATTCCAAAGGTGACGCGTGGATTTGAAAGTGCTCGTAGCCCCTGTTGACTCAAAAAACGTGAACGAAAACTCAGTCGGTGCCGATTAGGAAATCGTCAAAGAAACAAGTTCCAAAGATGAGACGTGGATTCGTCAGCGCGGCCAGCCCCTCTTGACTTAGAAACTGTGAATGAAAACTGAGCCACTGCCATCTCCGAAATAGTGAACGAAATCGATTCCAATGGTGTCGCGTTGATTGGTCACCACTAACAGCCCCTGGTGACTCAGAAATAGTCAACGAAAACTGGTTCGCTGCCGAACCAGAAATCATCACCAAAAAACCTTCCAAAGGTTACGCGTGGATTCGGAAGTGCTCGCAGCCCCCGTTGACTTAGAAAAACTCAACGACAACTGAGTCGGTGGACACTGGAAAATCATCAACGAAACAAGTTCCAAAGGTTACAAGTGGATTCTTCACCGTGCCCAGCCCCTATTGACTGAGAAACAGTTAATGAAATCTAAGCCACTACCGTCTCTGAAATCATGAACGAAACCGATTCCAAAGGTGACGCGTGGATTCGGAAGTGCTTGCAGCCCTTGTTGACTCAGAAAAAGTCAACAAAAACTGAGTCGGTGGCGATTGGGAAATCATCAACAAAACAAGTTCCAAAGTTGACAACTGGACTTTTCAGCGCGTCGAGCCTGTGTTGACTTAGAAACTGTTACTGAAAACTGAGCCACTGTCGTCTTCGAAATCATGAACGAAACCTATTCCAAAGGTGACGCGTGGATTCGGAAGTGCTCGTAGACCCTGTTGACCCCAGAAAAAGTCAACGAAAACTAAGTCGGTGCCGACTGGGAAATCGTCAAAGAAACAAGTTCCAAAGGTGACCAGTGGGTTCGTCAGCGCGGCCAGCCCCTGTTGACTTAGAAACTGTGAATGAAAACTGAGCCACTGCCGTCTCTGAAATCATGAACGAAACCGATTCCAAAGGTGTCGCGTTGATTGGTCACAACTAACAGCCCCTGGTGACGAAGAAATAGTCAACGAAAACTGGTTCGTTGCCGACTTAGAAATCATCACCTAAAAACCTTCCAAAGGTGACGCGTGGATTCGGAAGTGCTCGCAGCCCCTGTTGATTCAAAAAAATCAACGAAAACTGAGTGAGTGGCGACTTGGAAATCCTCAACAAAACAACTTCCAAATGTGACGTGTTGATTCGTCAGCGCGCCCAGCCCCTGGTGACTTAGAAACTGTTAATGAAAACTGAGCCACTATCGTTTCCGAAATCGTCAACGAAACCGATTCCAAAGGTGATGAGTGGATTGGTGAGCACTAACAGCCCCTGGTGACTGAGAAATAGTCAACAAAAACTGGTTCGATGCCGACTCCGAAATCATCACCTAAAAACCTTCCAAAGGTGACGAGTGGATTTAGAAGTGCTCGCTGCCCGTGTTGACTCAGAAAAAGTCAATGAAAATTGAGTCGGTGGCGACTGGGAAATCGTCAACGAAATTAGTTCCAAAGGTGACAACTGGATTATTCAGCGCGCCCAGCCCCTGTTGACTTAGAAACTGTTACTGAAAACTGAGACATTGTCGTCTCCAAAATCATGAACGAAACCGATTCCAAAGGTGACGCGCTGGATTTGGAAGTGCTCGCAGCCCCTGTTGACTCAGAAAAAGTCAACAAAAACTGAGTCGGTGCCGACCGAGAATTCGTCAATCAAACAAGTTTCAAAGGTGAGCCACTACCATCTCCGAAATCGTGAACAAAACCAATTCCAAAGGTGACGTGTGGATTCCAAAGTGCTCGCAGCCCCTGTTGACACAGAAAAAGTCAACAAAAACTCAGTCGGTGGCGACTGCCTCAACGAAACAAGTTCTAAAGGTGACAAGTGGATTCTTCAGCACGCCCAACCCCTGTTGACTTAGAAACTGTTAATGAAAACATAGCCACTACCCTCCTCGAAATCGTGAACGAAACCGCTTCCTAAGGTGACGCGTGGATTGGTCAGCAATAACAGCCCCTCGTGACTCAGAAATAGGCAACGAAAACCTTCCAATCATTACGTGTGGATTCGGAAGTGCTCGCAGCCCTTGTTGACTCAGAAAAAGAAAACGAAATCTGTGTCGGTGGCGACTGGGTAATCATCAACGAAACAAGTTCTAAAGGTGACAAGTGGATTCTTCACCGCGCCGAGCACTTGTTGACTGAGAAATTGTTTTTGAAAACTGAGCCACTGCCGTCTTCAAAATTGTGAACGAAACCAATTTCAAAGGTGACGCATGGATTTGGAAGTGCTAGCAGCCCCTGTTGACTCAGAAAAAGTGAACGAAAACTGAGTCGGTGGTGAATGAGAAATTATCAACGAAACAAGTTCCAAAGGTGACAAGTGGATTCTTCAGCGCGGCTAGCCCCCGTTGACTTAGAAACTGTTAAAGAAAACTAAGGCACTGCCGTCTCTGAAATAGTGAATCAAAACCGATTCATAATGTAACGCGTGGATTGGTCAGCACTAACTGCCCCTGTTGACTCAGAAATAGTCACCGAAAACTGGTTTGCTGCCGGCTCAGAAATCATCACCTAAAAACCATCCAAAGGAGACGCGTGGATTCGGAAGTGCTCGCAACCCCTGTTGACTCAGAAAAGGCAACAAAAAGTGAGTCGGTGGCGACTGGGAAATGGTCAACGAAACAAGTTCCCAAGGTGACAAGTGGATTCTTAAGCGCGCCCAGCCCCTGTTGACTTAGAAACTGTTAATGGAAACTGAGCCACTGTCGTCTCTGAAATCGTGAAGGAAACCGATTCCAAAGGTGACGCTTGGATTCAGAAGAGCTCGCAGCCCCTGTTGACTCAGAAAAAGTCAATGAAAACTGAGTCGGTGCCGCTTGGGAAATCGTCAAAGAAACAATTTCCAAAGGTGACAAGTGGATTCTTCAGCGCGCCCAGCCCAGTTGACTTAGAAACTGTTTATGAAAACTAAGCCACTGCCGTCTCCGAAATCATGAAAGAAACCTCTTCCAAATGTGACGCGTGGATTCAGAAGTGCTCGCAGCCCTAGTTGACTGAGAAAAAGTCAACAAAAACTGATTCAGTGGCGACTGGGAAATCGTCAACGAAACAAGTTCCAAAGGTGACAAGTGGATTCTTCAGCGCGCCCAGCCCCTGTTGACTTAGAAACTATTAATGAAAACTGATCCACTGCCGTCCCTGAAATAGTGAACGAAACCGATTCCAAAGGTGACACGTGGATTCAGAAGTGCTCGCAGCCCCTGTTGACTACGAAAAAGTCAACGAAAACTGAGTCGGTGCCGCCTGGGAAATCGTCAAAGAAGCAATTTCCAAAGCTGACAAGTGGATTCTTCAGCGCGCCCAGCCCCAGTTGACTTAGAAACTGTTAATGAAAACTAAGCCACTGCCGTCTCCGAAATCGTGAACGAAACCGATTCCAAAAGTGACGCGTGGATTCAGAAGTGCTCGCAGCCCCTGTTGACTAAGAAAAAGTCAACGAAAACTGAGTCGGTGGTGTCTGGGAAATCGTCAACGAAACAAGTTGCAAAGGTGACAAGTGGATTCTTCAGCGCGCCCAGCCCCTTTTGACTTAGAAAGTGTTAATGAAAACTGAGCCCCTGCCGTCTCCGAAATCGTGAGCGAAACCAATTCCAAAGGTGACGCGTGGATTCGGAAGTGCTCGCAGCCCCTGTTGACTCAGAAAAAGTCAACGAAAACTGAGTCGGTGGCGACTGGGAAATCTTCAACGAAACAAGTTCCAAAGGTGACTAGTTGATTCTTCAGCACGCCGAGCCCCTATTGACTTAGAAACTGTTAATGAAAACATAGCCACTGCCGTCTCCGAAATCGTGAACGAAACCAATTCCACAGGTGACGCGTGGATTGATCACCACTAACAGCCCCTGGTGACTCAGAAATAGTCAACGAAAACTGGTTCGCTGCGGACTTAGAAATCATCACCTAAAAACCTTCCACAGGTGACGCGTGGATTCGGAAGTGCTCGCATCCCCTGTTGACTAAGAAAAAGTCAACGAAAACTAATTCGGTGGCGACTGGGAAATCGTCGACGAAACAAGTTCCAAAGATGACAAGTGGATTCTTCAGCGCGCCTAGCCCCTTTTGACTTAGAAACTGTTAATGAAAACTGAGCCCCTGCCATCTCCGAAATCGTGAGCGAAACCAATTCCAAAGGTGACGCGTGGATTCGGAAGTGCTCGCAGCCCCTGTTGACTCAGAAAAAGTCAACGAAAACTGAGTCGGTGGCGACTGGGAAATCGTCAACGAAACAAGTTCCAAAGGTGACTAGTTGATTCTTCAGCGCGCCGAGCCCCTATTGACTTAGAAACTGTTAATGAAAACATAGCCACTGCCGTCTCTGAAATCGTGAACGAAACCAATTCCACAGGTGACGCGTGGATTGATCACCACTAACAGCCCCTGGTGACTCAGAAATAGTCAACGAAAACTGGTTCGCTGCGGACTTAGAAATCATCACCTAAAAACCTTCCACAGGTGACGCGTGGATTCGGAAGTGCTCGCATCCCCTGTTGACTCAGAAAAAGTCAACGAAAACTAATTCGGTGGCGACTGGGAAATCGTCGACGAAACAAGTTCCAAAGATGACAAGTGGATTCTTCAGCGCGCCTAGCCCCTTTTGACTTAGAAACTGTTAATGAAAACTGAGCCCCTGCCGTCTCCCAAATCGTGAGCGAAACCAATTCCAAAGGTGACGCGTGGATTCGGAAGTGCTCGCAGCCCCTGTTGCCTCAGAAAAAGTCAACGAAAACTGAGTCGGTGGCGACTGGGAAATTGTCAACGAAACAAGTTCCAAAGGTGACTAGTTGATTCTTCAGCGCGCCGAGCCCCTATTGACTTAGAAAGTGTTAATGAAAACATAGCTACTGCCGTCTCCGAAATCGTGAACGAAAGTGATTCCACATGTGACGCGTGGATTGATCACCACTAATAGCCCCTGGTGACTTAGAAATAGTCAACGAAAACTGGTTCGCTGCTGACGTAGAAATCATCACCTAAAAACCTTCCACAGGTGACGCGTGGATTCGGAAGTGCTCGCATCCCCTGTTGACTAAGAAAAAGTCAACGAAAACTAATTCGGTGGCGACTGGGAAATCGGCGACGAAACAAGTTCCAAAGATGACAAGTGGATTCTTCAGCGCGCCTAGCCCCTTTTGACTTAGAAACTGTTAATGAAAACTGAGCCCCTGCCGTCTCCCAAATCGTGAGCGAAACCAATTCCACAGGTGACGCGTGGATTGATCACCACTAACAGCCCCTGGTGACTCAGAAATAGTCAACGAAAACTGGTTCGCTGCGGACTTAGAAATCATCACCTAAAAACCTTCCACAGGTGACGCGTGGATTCGGAAGTGCTCGCATCCCCTGTTGACTCAGAAAAAGTCAACGAAAACTAATTCGGTGGCGACTGGGAAATCGTCGACGAAACAAGTTCCAAAGATGACAAGTGGATTCTTCAGCGCGCCTAGCCCCTTTTGACTTAGAAACTGTTAATGAAAACTGAGCCCCTGCCGTCTCCCAAATCGTGAGCGAAACCAATTCCAAAGGTGACGCGTGGATTCGGAAGTGCTCGCAGCCCCTGTTGCCTCAGAAAAAGTCAACGAAAACTGAGTCGGTGGCGACTGGGAAATTGTCAACGAAACAAGTTCCAAAGGTGACTAGTTGATTCTTCAGCGCGCCGAGCCCCTATTGACTTAGAAACTGTTAATGAAAACATAGCCACTGCCGTCTCCGAAATCGTGAACGAAACCGATTCCACAGGTGACGCGTGGATTGATCACCACTAACAGCCCCTGGTGACTTAGAAATAGTCAATGAAAACTGGTTCGCTGCGGACTTAGAAATCATCACCTAAAAACCTTCCACAGGTGACGCGTGGATTCGGAAGTGCTCGCAGCCCCTGTTGACTCAGAAAAAGTCAACGAAAACTAATTCGGTGGCGACTGGGAAATCGGCGACGAAACAAGTTCCAAAGATGACAAGTGGATTCTTCAGCGCGCCCAGCCCCTTTTGACTCAGAAACTGTTAATGAAAACTGAGCCCCTCCCGTCTCTGAAATCGTGAGCGAAACCAATTCCAAAGGTGACGCGTGGATTCGGAAGTGCTCGCAGCCCCTGTTGACTCAGAAAAAGTCAACGAAAACTGAGTCGGTGGCGACTTGGAAATCGTCAACGAAACAAGTTCCAAAGGTGACTAGTTGATTCTTCAGCGCGCCGAGCCCCTATTGACTTAGAAATTGTTAATGAAAACATAGCTACTGCCGTCTCCGAAATCGTGAACGAAATTGATTCCACATGTGACGCGTGGATTGATCACCACTAAAAGCCCCTGGTGACTTAGAAATAGTCAACGAAAACTGGTTCGCTGCTGACGTAGAAATCATCACCTAAAAACCTTCCACAGGTGACGCGGGGATTCGGAAGTGCTCGCAGCCCCTGTTGACTCAGAAAAAGTCAACGAAAACTAATTCCATGGCGAGTGGGAAATCGTCGACGAAACAAGTTCCAAATATGACAAGTGGATTCTTCAGCGCGCCCAGCCCCTTTTGACTTAGAAACTGTTAATGAAAACTGAGCCCCTCCCGTCTCCGAAATCGTGAGCGAAACCAATTCCACAGGTGACGCGTGGATTGATCACCACTAACAGCCCCTGGTGACTCAGAAATAGTCAACGAAAACTGGTTCGCTGCCGACTTAGAAATCATCACCTAAAAACCTTCGAAAGGTGACGCGTGGATTCGGAAGTGCTCGCAGCCCCTGTTGACTCAGAAAAAGTCAACGAAAACTAATTCAGTGGCGACTGGGAAATCGTCGACGAAACAAGTTCCAAAGGTGACAAGTGGATTCTTCAGCGCGCCCAGCCCCTTTTGACTTAGAAACTGTTAATGAAAACTGAGCCACTGTCCTTTCCTAAATCGTGAATAAATCGATTCCAAAGGTGACGCGTGGATTTGAAAGTGCTTGCAGCCCCTGTTGACTCAGAAAAAGTCAACGAAAACTAAGTCGGTGGCGACTGGGAAATTGTCAACGAAACAAGTTCCAAAGGTGACTAGTTGATTTTTCAGCGCGCCGAGCCCCTATTGACTTAGAAACTGTTAATGAAAACATAGCCACTGCCGTCTCCGAAATCGTGAACGAAACCGATTCCACAGGTGACGCGTGGATTGGTCACCACTAACAGCCCCTGGTGACTCAGAAATAGTCAACGAAAACTGGTTCGCTGCTGACTTAGAAATCATCACCTAAAAACCTTCGAAAGGTGACGCGTGGATTCGGAAGTGCTCGCAGCCCCTGTTGACTCAGAAAAAGTCAACGAAAACTAATTCGGTGGCGACTGGGAAATCGGCGACGAAACAAGTTCCAAAGGTGACAAGTGGATTCTTCAGCGCGTCCAGCCCCTTTTGACTTAGAAACTGTTAATGAAAACTGAGCCCCTGCCATCTCCGAAATCGTGAGCTAAACCAATTCCAAAGGTGACGCGTGGATTCGGAAGTGCTCGCAGCCCCTGTTGGCTCAGAAAAAGTCAACGAAAACTGAGTCGGTGGCGACTGGGAAATTGTCAACGAAACAAGTTCCAAAGGTGACTAGTTGATTCTTCAGCGCGCCGAGCCCCTATTGACTTAGAAAGTGTTAATGAAAACATAGCTACTGCCGTCTCCGAAATCGTGAACGAAATTGATTCCACATGTGACGCGTGGATTGATCACCACTAATAGCCCCTGGTGACTTAGAAATAGTCAACGAAAACTGGTTCGCTGCTGACGTAGAAATCATCACCTAAAAACCTTCCACAGGTGACGCGGGGATTCGGAAGTGCTCGCAGCCCCTGTTGACTCAGAAAAAGTCAACGAAAACTAATTCGGTGGCGACTGGGAAATCGGCGACGAAACAAGTTCCAAAGATGACAAGTGGATTCTTCAGCGCGCCTAGCCCCTTTTGACTTAGAAACTGTTAATGAAAACTGAGCCCCTGCCGTCTCCCAAATCGTGAGCGAAACCAATTCCAAAGGTGACGCGTGGATTCGGAAGTGCTCGCAGCCCCTGTTGCCTCAGAAAAAGTCAACGAAAACTGAGTCGGTGGCGACTGGGAAATTGTCAACGAAACAAGTTCCAAAGGTGACTAGTTGATTCTTCAGCGCGCCGAGCCCCTATTGACTTAGAAAGTGTTAATGAAAACATAGCTACTGCCGTCTCCGAAATCGTGAACGAAAGTGATTCCACATGTGACGCGTGGATTGATCACCACTAATAGCCCCTGGTGACTTAGAAATAGTCAACGAAAACTGGTTCGCTGCTGACGTAGAAATCATCACCTAAAAACCTTCCACAGGTGACGCGTGGATTCGGAAGTGCTCGCATCCCCTGTTGACTAAGAAAAAGTCAACGAAAACTAATTCGGTGGCGACTGGGAAATCGGCGACGAAACAAGTTCCAAAGATGACAAGTGGATTCTTCAGCGCGCCTAGCCCCTTTTGACTTAGAAACTGTTAATGAAAACTGAGCCCCTGCCGTCTCCCAAATCGTGAGCGAAACCAATTCCACAGGTGACGCGTGGATTGATCACCACTAACAGCCCCTGGTGACTCAGAAATAGTCAACGAAAACTGGTTCGCTGCGGACTTAGAAATCATCACCTAAAAACCTTCCACAGGTGACGCGTGGATTCGGAAGTGCTCGCATCCCCTGTTGACTCAGAAAAAGTCAACGAAAACTAATTCGGTGGCGACTGGGAAATCGTCGACGAAACAAGTTCCAAAGATGACAAGTGGATTCTTCAGCGCGCCTAGCCCCTTTTGACTTAGAAACTGTTAATGAAAACTGAGCCCCTGCCGTCTCCCAAATCGTGAGCGAAACCAATTCCAAAGGTGACGCGTGGATTCGGAAGTGCTCGCAGCCCCTGTTGCCTCAGAAAAAGTCAACGAAAACTGAGTCGGTGGCGACTGGGAAATTGTCAACGAAACAAGTTCCAAAGGTGACTAGTTGATTCTTCAGCGCGCCGAGCCCCTATTGACTTAGAAACTGTTAATGAAAACATAGCCACTGCCGTCTCCGAAATCGTGAACGAAACCGATTCCACAGGTGACGCGTGGATTGATCACCACTAACAGCCCCTGGTGACTTAGAAATAGTCAATGAAAACTGGTTCGCTGCGGACTTAGAAATCATCACCTAAAAACCTTCCACAGGTGACGCGTGGATTCGGAAGTGCTCGCAGCCCCTGTTGACTCAGAAAAAGTCAACGAAAACTAATTCGGTGGCGACTGGGAAATCGGCGACGAAACAAGTTCCAAAGATGACAAGTGGATTCTTCAGCGCGCCCAGCCCCTTTTGACTCAGAAACTGTTAATGAAAACTGAGCCCCTCCCGTCTCTGAAATCGTGAGCGAAACCAATTCCAAAGGTGACGCGTGGATTCGGAAGTGCTCGCAGCCCCTGTTGACTCAGAAAAAGTCAACGAAAACTGAGTCGGTGGCGACTTGGAAATCGTCAACGAAACAAGTTCCAAAGGTGACTAGTTGATTCTTCAGCGCGCCGAGCCCCTATTGACTTAGAAATTGTTAATGAAAACATAGCTACTGCCGTCTCCGAAATCGTGAACGAAATTGATTCCACATGTGACGCGTGGATTGATCACCACTAAAAGCCCCTGGTGACTTAGAAATAGTCAACGAAAACTGGTTCGCTGCTGACGTAGAAATCATCACCTAAAAACCTTCCACAGGTGACGCGGGGATTCGGAAGTGCTCGCAGCCCCTGTTGACTCAGAAAAAGTCAACGAAAACTAATTCCATGGCGAGTGGGAAATCGTCGACGAAACAAGTTCCAAATATGACAAGTGGATTCTTCAGCGCGCCCAGCCCCTTTTGACTTAGAAACTGTTAATGAAAACTGAGCCCCTCCCGTCTCCGAAATCGTGAGCGAAACCAATTCCACAGGTGACGCGTGGATTGATCACCACTAACAGCCCCTGGTGACTCAGAAATAGTCAACGAAAACTGGTTCGCTGCCGACTTAGAAATCATCACCTAAAAACCTTCGAAAGGTGACGCGTGGATTCGGAAGTGCTCGCAGCCCCTGTTGACTCAGAAAAAGTCAACGAAAACTAATTCAGTGGCGACTGGGAAATCGTCGACGAAACAAGTTCCAAAGGTGACAAGTGGATTCTTCAGCGCGCCCAGCCCCTTTTGACTTAGAAACTGTTAATGAAAACTGAGCCACTGTCCTTTCCTAAATCGTGAATAAATCGATTCCAAAGGTGACGCGTGGATTTGAAAGTGCTTGCAGCCCCTGTTGACTCAGAAAAAGTCAACGAAAACTAAGTCGGTGGCGACTGGGAAATTGTCAACGAAACAAGTTCCAAAGGTGACTAGTTGATTTTTCAGCGCGCCGAGCCCCTATTGACTTAGAAACTGTTAATGAAAACATAGCCACTGCCGTCTCCGAAATCGTGAACGAAACCGATTCCACAGGTGACGCGTGGATTGGTCACCACTAACAGCCCCTGGTGACTCAGAAATAGTCAACGAAAACTGGTTCGCTGCTGACTTAGAAATCATCACCTAAAAACCTTCGAAAGGTGACGCGTGGATTCGGAAGTGCTCGCAGCCCCTGTTGACTCAGAAAAAGTCAACGAAAACTAATTCGGTGGCGACTGGGAAATCGGCGACGAAACAAGTTCCAAAGGTGACAAGTGGATTCTTCAGCGCGTCCAGCCCCTTTTGACTTAGAAACTGTTAATGAAAACTGAGCCCCTGCCATCTCCGAAATCGTGAGCTAAACCAATTCCAAAGGTGACGCGTGGATTCGGAAGTGCTCGCAGCCCCTGTTGGCTCAGAAAAAGTCAACGAAAACTGAGTCGGTGGCGACTGGGAAATTGTCAACGAAACAAGTTCCAAAGGTGACTAGTTGATTCTTCAGCGCGCCGAGCCCCTATTGACTTAGAAAGTGTTAATGAAAACATAGCTACTGCCGTCTCCGAAATCGTGAACGAAATTGATTCCACATGTGACGCGTGGATTGATCACCACTAATAGCCCCTGGTGACTTAGAAATAGTCAACGAAAACTGGTTCGCTGCTGACGTAGAAATCATCACCTAAAAACCTTCCACAGGTGACGCGGGGATTCGGAAGTGCTCGCAGCCCCTGTTGACTCAGAAAAAGTCAACGAAAACTAATTCCATGGCGAGTGGGAAATCGTCGACGAAACAAGTTCCAAATATGACAAGTGGATTCTTCAGCGCGCCCAGCCCCTTTTGACTTAGAAACTGTTAATGAAAACTGAGCCCCTCCCGTCTCCGAAATCGTGAGCGAAACCAATTCCAAAGGTGACGCGTGGATTCGGAAGTGCTCGCAGCCCCTGTTGCCTCAGAAAAAGTCAACGAAAACTGAGTCGGTGGCGACTGGGAAATCGTCAACGAAACATGTTCCAAAGGTGACTAGTTGATGCTTCAGCGCGCCGAGCCCCTATTGACTTAGAAACTGTTAATGAAAACATAGCCACTGCCGTCTCTGAAATCGTGAACGAAACCGATTCCACAGGTGACGCGTGGATTGATCACCACTAACAGCCCCTGGTGACTCAGAAATGGTCAACGAAAACTGGTTCGCTGCCGACTTAGAAATCATCAACTAAAAACCTTCGAAAGGTGACGCGTGGATTCGGAAGTGCTCGCAGCCCCTGTTGACTCAGAAAAAGTCAACGAAAACTAATTCAGTGGCGACTGGGAAATCGTCGACGAAACAAGTTCCAAAGGTGACAAGTGGATTCTTCAGCGCGCGCAGCCCCTTTTGACTTAGAAACTGTTAATGAAAACTGAGCCCCTGCCATCTCCGAAATCGTGAGCTAAACCAATTCCAAAGGTGACGCGTGGATTTGGAAGTGCTTGCAGCCCTTGTTGACTCAGAAAAAGTCAACGAAAACTAAGTCGGTGGCGACTGGGAAATTGTCAACGAAACAAGTTCCAAAGGTGACTAGTTGATTCTTCAGCGCGCCGAGCCCCTATTGACTTAGAAACTGTTAATGAAAACATAGCCACTGCCGTCTCCGAAATCGTGAACGAAACCGATTCCACAGGTGACGCGTGGATTGATCACCACTAACAGCCCCTGGTGACTGAGAAATAGTCAATGAAAACTGGTTCGCTGCGGACTTAGAAATCATCACCTAAAAACCTTCCACAGGTGACGCGTGGATTCGGAAGTGCTCGCAGCCCCTGTTGACTCAGAAAAAGTCAACGAAAACTAATTCGGTGGCGACTGGGAAATCGTCGACGAAACAAGTTCCAAAGATGACAAGTGGATTCTTCAGCGCGCCTAGCCCCTTTTGACTTAGAAACTGTTAATGAAAACTGAGCCCCTGCCGTCTCCCAAATCGTGAGCGAAACCAATTCCAAAGGTGACGCGTGGATTCGGAAGTGCTCGCAGCCCCTGTTGGCTCAGAAAAAGTCAACGAAAACTGAGTCGGTGGCGACTGGGAAATCGTCAACGAAACAAGTTCCAAAGGTGACTAGTTGATTCTTCAGCGCGCCGAGCCCCTATTGACTTAGAAACTGTTAATGAAAACATAGCCACTGCCGTCTCTGAAATCGTGAACGAAACCGATTCCACAGGTGACGCGTGGATTGATCACCACTAACAGCCCCTGGTGACTCAGAAATGGTCAACGAAAACTGGTTCGCTGCTGACGTAGAAATCATCACCTAAAAACCTTCGAAAGGTGACGCGTGGATTCGGAAGTGCTCGCAGCCCCTGTTGACTCAGAAAAAGTCAACGAAAACTAATTCCATGGCGAGTGGGAAATCGTCGACGAAACAAGTTCCAAATATGACAAGTGGATTCTTCAGCGCGCCCAGCCCCTTTTGACTTAGAAACTGTTAATGAAAACTGAGCCACTGTCCTTTCCTAAATCGTGAATAAACCGATTCCAAAGGTGACGCGTGGATTTGGAAGTGCTTGCAGCCCTTGTTGACTCAGAAAAAGTCAACGAAAACTAAGTCGGTGGCGAATGGGAAATTGTCAACGAAACAAGTTCCAAAGGTGACTAGTTGATTCTTCAGCGCGCCGAGCCCCTATTGACTTAGAAACTGTTAATGAAAACATAGCCACTGCCGTCTCCGAAATCGTGAACGAAACCGATTCCACAGGTGACGCGTGGATTGGTCACCACTAACAGCCCCTGGTGACTCAGAAATAGTCAACGAAAACTGGTTCGCTGCTGACTTAGAAATCATCACCTAAAAACCTTCGAAAGGTGACGCGTGGATTCGGAAGTGCTCGCAGCCCCTGTTGACTCAGAAAAAGTCAACGAAAACTAATTCAGTGGCGACTGGGAAATCGTCGACGAAACAAGTTCCAAAGGTGACAAGTGGATTCTTCAGCGCGCCCAGCCCCTTTTGACTTAGAAACTGTTAATGAAAACTGAGCCCCTGCCATCTCCGAAATCGTGAGCTAAACCAATTCCAAAGGTGACGCGTGGATTCGGAAGTGCTCGCAGCCCCTGTTGGCTCAGAAAAAGTCAACGAAAACTGAGTCGGTGGCGACTGGGAAATTGTCAACGAAACAAGTTCCAAAGGTGACTAGTTGATTCTTCAGCGCGCCGAGCCCCTATTGACTTAGAAACTGTTAATGAAAACATAGCCACTACCGTCTCCGAAATCGTGAACGAAACCGATTCCACAGGTGACGCGTGGATTGATCACCACTAACAGCCCCTGGTGACTCAGAAATAGTCAACGAAAACTGGTTCGCTGCCGACTTAGAAATCATCACCTAAAAACCTTCGAAAGGTGACGCGTGGATTCGGAAGTGCTCGCAGCCCCTGTTGACTCAGAAAAAGTCAACGAAAACTAATTCAGTGGCGACTGGGAAATCGTCGACGAAACAAGTTCCAAAGGTGACAAGTGGATTCTTCAGCGCGCCCAGCCCCTTTTGACTTAGAAACTGTTAATGAAAACTGAGCCACTGTCGTTTCCTAAATCGTGAATAAATCGATTCCAAAGGTGACGCGTGGATTTGAAAGTGCTTGCAGCCCCTGTTGACTCAGAAAAAGTCAACGAAAACTAAGTCGGTGGCGACTGGGAAATTGTCAACGAAACAAGTTCCAAAGGTGACTAGTTGATTTTTCAGCGCGCCGAGCCCCTATTGACTTAGAAACTGTTAATGAAAACATAGCCACTGCCGTCTCCGAAATCGTGAACGAAACCGATTCCACAGGTGACGCGTGGATTGGTCACCACTAACAGCCCCTGGTGACTCAGAAATAGTCAACGAAAACTGGTTCGCTGCTGACTTAGAAATCATCACCTAAAAACCTTCGAAAGGTGACGCGTGGATTCGGAAGTGCTCGCAGCCCCTGTTGACTCAGAAAAAGTCAACGAAAACTAATTCGGTGGCGACTGGGAAATCGGCGACGAAACAAGTTCCAAAGGTGACAAGTGGATTCTTCAGCGCGCGCAGCCCCTTTTGACTTAGAAACTGTTAATGAAAACTGAGCCCCTGCCGTCTCCGAAATCATGAGCGAAACCAATTCCAAAGGTGACACGTGGATTCGGAAGTGCTCGCAGCCCCTGTTGACTCAGAAAAAGTCAACTAAAACTGAGTCGGTGGCGACTGGGAAATCGTCAACGAAACAAGTTCCAAAGGTGACTAGTTGATTCTTCAGCGCGCCGAGCCCCTATTGACTTAGAAACTGTTAATGAAAACATAGCCACTGCCGTCTCCGAAATCGTGAACGAAACCGATTCCACAGGTGACGCGTGGATTGGTCACCACTAACAGCCCCTGGTGACTCAGAAATAGTCAACGAAAACTGGTTCGCTGCTGACTTAGAAATCATCACCTAAAAACCTTCGAAAGGTGACGCGTGGATTCGGAAGTGCTCGCAGCCCCTGTTGACTCAGAAAAAGTCAACGAAAACTAATTCGGTGGCGACTGGGAAATCGGCGACGAAACAAGTTCCAAAGGTGACAAGTGGATTCTTCAGCGCGCCCAGCCCCTGTTGACTTAGAAACTGTTAATGAAAACTGAGCCATTGCAGTCCCCAAAATTGTAAATGAAATCGATTCCAAAGGTGACACGTGGATTCGGAAGTGCTAGCAGCCCTTGTTGACTCAGAAAAAGTCAATGAAAACTGAGTCGGTGGCGACTGGGAAATTGTCAACGAAACAAGTTCCAAAAGTGACAAGTGGATTCTTCAGCGCGCCTAGCCGCTGTTGACTTAGAAATTGTTAATGAAAACTAAGCCACTGCCATCTCCGAAATCGTGAACGAAACTGATTCCAAAGGTGACGCGTGGATTGGTCAGCACTAACTGCCCCTGTTGACTCAGAAATAGTCAACGAAAACTGGTTCGCTGCCGACTTAGAAATCATCACCTAAAAACCTTCCAAAGGTGACGCGTGGATTCGGAAGTGCTCGCAGCCCCTGTTGACTCAGAAAAAGTCAACGAAAACTAATTCGGTGGCGACTGGGAAATCGGCGACGAAACAAGTTCCAAAGGTGACAAGTGGATTCTTCAGCGCGCGCAGCCCCTTTTGACTTAGAAACTGTTAATGAAAACTGAGCCCCTGCCGTCTCCGAAATCGTGAGCGAAACCAATTCCAAAGGTGATGCGTGGATTCGGAAGTGCTCGCAGCCCCTGTTGACTCAGAAAAAGTCAACGAAAACTGAGTCGGTGGCGACTGGGAAATCGTCAACGAAACAAGTTCCAAAGGTGACAAGTGGATTCTTCAGCGCGCCCAGCCCCTTTTGACTTAGAAACTGTTAATGAAAACTGAGCCCCTGCCGTCTCCGAAATCGTGAGCGAAACCAATTCCAAAGGTGACGCGTGGATTCGGAAGTGCTCGCAGCCCCAAGTGCAGGATTCACAAACGAAGGCTCAAATCCAATCTAAGCTTTTTACGGCTTTCCTTAGTTGACTAATTTATGCGACTCATGGAAGGATCAATTACAGGGGTGAAAGATTGTAGTTGGTCGATCAATTGTTCAGCAGTAGTAGCAGAGACTATGATTTGTCGTGCCGAAGATGTTAGAAATTCCTGTTCCACAGCTTGATCAAGAAAAGACAACAAATTATCATAAAAACCATTAACATTGAGCAAACCTATAGGTTTATGGTGAATGTGAAGTTGGGCCCAAGAGGAAATATGAAAGATCTCTTCCAATGTGCCCAGACCACCTGGTAAGGCAATGAAGGCGTCAGCATGGTTAAACATTGTATTCATTCGATCAAACATTGTGGAGACCTGTAATTCCTCTCCAATTGTTTTCCCAATGAAGTTCCCTTTTTCTAAAGCTTTGGGGACGACCCCCAAAACTTGACTACCTCCTAAAAATGCAGCTATTGACACACCCCCCATTAACCCAAGGCTACCTCCCCCATACACTAAATGAATCTTTCTCTCAGCTAGGACCTGACCAAGATGATTTGCTGCTTCTAAGAATGTTATTTCCTTCCAAGGACTGGATCCACCGAAAACACAAATATTTTTTATGTGATAACTTGAGGGACCTGCCATTTCTACACACTTCTATATCTGTCTAGTGTAAGGGTTGAGTAGAAATGAGGGGAAGGAAGAGAAGATTTTATAGATGAGAAATTGAAGATGCAATCATACCCCTATATGTAGACCAGCTGGAGTCTCACACACACTCTCTCTCTCTCTCTCTTTATTTAATTATTTATTTTGAAAAAGCATGTGTATGTACAGGTAGTTGTGATTGTGGCTCACATCTTCCCTTGGTTTTACGTCCAAGAACGGCTTAAACGCCCTCTATGGGTCGGGGATAGGCTTCCCATCCAGTTTTCTTAAAAACTGGCAAACAGGGTCTTTTTTAGTCAGATTCCCAAGACTAAGTCGATCATGTTCTTTATGAAAATGGGGCCATAAATCATGAATAGCACGATGCACATCTCCACTAGGATGCGTCTCAAGGGTCAACAAAAGATTATCTAAAGACCCTTACTCAGGCCATCCTTAATGAATTGTATTTTATCTTCACGATTTATAGATACCATTCCTAAAGAACGACATGTTGCATTACAAGTCCATCTAGCACATCGGTGACAGACTTTCAGTCGTTTTGCACGACGTTTCTTTGCAAAAGTGCTTTTACCTGTTCCAGGCATGTGTGAAATGAAAGAATTAGAGGACTCACCTGATAATCGGACCTTTGCTTCAATCAACCAACGAATATCTTCAGGAATTCCATGATTCATTAACAACCTTAATCTTGCACACCTAGCACGGTAATTTTTTGTAATCGCATTCTGAGGCAGAGCGGGAAAGTACTTTTTCAATTTTTCAAGAGTGGTGTCCATTTTCAATGAGAATTGGAGAAGAGAGTCAAAGAAGAGAGAAAAAGAAAAGTATTGCACAAATATATACAAATATCAGTTATTATGGGAAACTAAAAGAACCGACTGAAGTCACGGAGTACCGTTATCCGCCATTTGACCGGGATGAGAGAGACTAACAAAACAAAATTCACACCAAAAAGAAACACAAAACAATGTGAGAAAAACAAAATAATCAACCTTTATCTACAGGGTCATTCAAACCAATGGATTCATTTTCACTAGGAAAATTATCACAGTAAGCTTTCAAACGATGTCCATTTACCTTAGAAACATTGTCATTCTTTGGATTCTCAATATCAAAGGCCCCATAAGGATACACATGTTTCTCAATAAATGGACCGCTCCATCTTGATCTTAGCTTTCCAGGACATAAATGGAGTCGAGAATTATAAAGCAAAACTTTTTGACCAGTATCAACTTTTTGACAATTTTCACAAGTTTTGCAGAATGCATGTGTGTCCTTGAACATGGTGGGCCAATAAAATCCATTTTGTAAAATTTTCGCACCTGTCTTTTTTGACGAGAAATGACTCCCACATGCTTCAGAATGACAAAGTTTAATGACATTACTTACCTCATTGTCAGGAATGCATCTTCGAAATATTTGATCAGGACAATATTCGAATAAGTAAGGGTAATCCCAATAAAATTTCTTCACTTCGTTCAAAAACTTACCTTTGTCTTCGGTACTCCAATGAGTTGGCAAATCTCCTGTAGCAAGAAAATTGATATTTTTAGCAAACCAAGGCATTAAACGAAGAGAAAGTAAGGATTCATCAGGAAAGTAATCATCGATTGGTGTGATGTTGGATGTCGAATCTGTTGTCACTTTTGACAAAAGATCCGCATCAACATTTTCGGTGTCTTTTTCATCCGTGATTTCTTCCTGAGAATAAATCATTTGCAAATCTTCAGATTCATCCAATTCAATTTTACTCAAAGTAGATTCAAGTTGATCATAAACTAATTCTTCAATAGAATCTACTTCTTGTAAATCATTATCATCTCCAGGTTGTTTGCAAATGTTGAAAATATTCATCTCCAATGTCATGTTTCCAAAAGATAGCTTCATCAGTCCATTCCTACAATTAATCAATGCATTAGAAGTTGCAAGAAACGGACGTCCTAAAATAACAAGAAATGAATTACATGCTTCAACAGGTTGTGTGTCCAAGACAATAAAATCCACAGGATAAATGAACTTATCGACTTGTACTAACACGTCTTCAACTATTCCTCTAGGCACTTTTACAGATCTATCAGCAAGTAAAAGAGTTACAGAAGTTGGTTTTAACTCACCTAAATTGAGACTTTGAAAAACTGAATATGGAAGTAAATTCACACTAGCTCCAAGATCAAGTAAAGCTCTTTCAATTTTATGTTCTCCAATAAAGCATGAAATTGTAGGACAACCAGGGTCTTTATATTTCAAAGCATTATTGTTTTGAAGAATAGCACTTACTTGTTCGGCTAAGAAGGCTTTCTTTTTCACATTCAGTTTTCTCTTCACAGTGCACAGATCTTTCAAAAATTTAGCATAAGAAGGAACCTGTTTAATAGCATCCAACAAAGGTATATTGATCCTTACCTGTTTGAAAGTTTCAAAGATTTCAGAGTTGTGATTAACTTTCCTTTGTTTGGTCATGGCATGAGGAAATGGAAGTGCTGGCGGAGAATCAGTCTTTTCTTTGCAATGATCAGATTCAACCCCTTCCTTACCTTCAGAGATTGACTCATCATCATTCTCACAAGGTTCAAGAATGGGTTTTTCAATAACCTTACCACTGCGAAGAGTGATGACTGATTTTACGTGATCCATGTGTTGGCTTCCCGAACTACTTGCATTCGCATTGTATTGCCCCTTGGGATTTTGTTGTGGTTGAGATGGAAACTTACCTTTCTCTTGGAAACTGAGAGCAGATGTCAATTTTGCAAGAGTATCTTTAAAATCTGTCATGCTTTGAGCAAGTTGAGTGTTAATTGCCTCTTGCTTTTCCATAAATACATGCAATGTTTCCTCAAGATTTCTTCTAGGAGGTGGAGCATAAGGAGGTGCATATCCATGAGAATTTTGGAAATTATGGTGTGCTTGAAACGGTGGCTGTGAAGTTTGTGCATTATTGTTATCACTCTTCCAATTGAAATTTGGGTGATTTCTCTAACCAGGGTTGTATGTTTGCGAATATGGGTTATGGTTGGGCCTTTGGAAACTGTTTAATGCATGGGCTTGTTCATGGAGACATTCTTTAAAAGAGGGCAAAGTTGGACAGTCATTGGTTGAATGTTCATTGGTTTCACAGATTTGACACACAATGTCTTGAACATATTTTAGTTGACCACTCTTTTTTAATTCTAGTGCCTCAACTTTTCTAGCTAAAGATGCAAACTTGGCTTGGAGGTCATGATCTTCCCTAAGGTTGTACATACCTCCACTAGATGTATGAGGTTGGGTTTTACTTGGTGCCTCATAAGTTCCTGTAGTGTCCCAATTTTGCGCATTTTCAGCTAGCAAGTCTAGGTATTCCATTGCTTCATTAGGGTCTTTATCTTTAAAAGTTCCATTGCACATCAATTCAACCATTTGCCTATCTCTAGGAGTTAACCCTTCATAAAAATGTGAAACTAATCTCCATGTTTCAAAACCATGATGGGGGCAAGTATTAAGCAAGTCTCGATACCTATCCCAACATTGATAAAATGTTTCTCCTGGTTTTTGAGAGAAAGTAATGATTTGTCTTTTGAAAGAGTTCGTTCTGTGAGATGGAAAAAACATCTTTAAAAAATTGTTGTTGCATATCATCCCAAGCACGAATGGATCCTAGTCTCAAATTTTGTAGCCATGTTTTAGCTTTATCTTTTAATGAAAAAGGAAAAAAGCTTTAACCTAATGGTGTTCATGCTACAATTTGAGTCATTATAGGTGTTACAGACCTCCTCAAATTCCCTTAAATGCAAGTATGGATTTTCTAAATCTAAACCATGAAAAGAAGGTACAAGTTAAATAATGTCTGGCTTAAAATTAAAATGAGATGCATCAGGTGGAAAAACTATGCATGAGGGTGCACTTGTTCTTGTGGGATTCATGTGGTCTCTAAGTGTTCTAACCCGAATATTCTCATTATTCTCATTATGAAGCGATTGGTTATCTTCTTCGGCCATATTTTCTGAAAATGATGAGGATACCCTACAAAGTCTACCACTTAATGTACGTGACCACACTCTCATGCTCGTGTAGGAAGAGAATAAAAGAAAGAAAAGAAAAACAATAGAAAAAGAAACAAAACAAAAGAAACAAAGTTAGATACAAGAAAAGTAAAAAGAGAAAATGAAATAAATACTATAATTTGTACAAGAATTTACCTCCCCGGCAACGGCGCCAAAAACTTGACACGACCAAAAGATTGATGTCTTCTCCCAAGTGCAGGAGTGTCGAAGTAATAAATAACCCGGTAAGACCGGGGTCGAACCACAGGGAGGTTAATTGTATAAATTATAGATAACAATAATACAACAACAACAATAATAATAATAGTGAAGAAGAAGAGGAAGAAGTTGATGAGAACTTTGAGATGGAAGATTAACGTAAGGATTAAACAATGATAACAACAAATGTCAAGGTTAGAGGATCCACTAATGGTATTTCAAACAAGTATAGTATAAACTCTTTTTATTCAATTGGAAACCACACACAAAGGAGGTTCCAATCAGATTATAAATTGTTAACATGATTACATTAGTTATCTTATTCGAATAATGCTAATACTTGTAAATGTTGTCAGGCATTCATGATTATAACTTATGTTAACAACAAATCAAGTTCCTTTCATAGCTCAGGTGTTGGTTATACCATACAGTATGGGCTATGAAAGTGCCAAGTATTTGTTGTACCAAGTGTTATACAACATAAATCTAGATTAATCATTTAACAAGCAAAGTATTAAAAGTGAACAAGATAACAAATATAAAGCATGTTAGTATCCAACATTAAGGTCCATGTTAAGTTTATATTATACTTATTCTTACACCATTAATGTACCCTTTTCACCTTGACATAATTAACTTAGCAACACATAATGAAAGAAAGAAACATAAATAAACAAGGAAAGGAAATGAAAAGCATAAGCAAGAAATTAATATAAGCAAAACTTAAGCATTACAAAATATAAAGAGAGAGCAAGAGCATGATCTTGATCTGAACACTCAGATGCCTAAATACATGGCAAATGACTCCTTTTATAGGCCAAAATTCGGAACTATTGATTTGTTGACTAATTGATGAGTGAGTGGCCACATCTTGACTTGGTGACAATTCTTATCTTCTTGTCTGCCAAAAACGTCATTGATAACATCATCATTTGAACAGACTTCAATCATGAAAGTTCTAGGGAATTGTCTCATCTTTCCAGGGTAAAACTTTGAGATCATTTAGACTTCTAGAACTCGAGATATGGGCTGAACACTGAACAGTGTCTGGGCTGCAGGACAGATTCGGACTTCTTCGTTGTTGCTACCATTTGGACTTGAAAACGGCCTTATTAAATCTTGAACTCCTCATGAAAGTTGTAGGCCTATGTCTTAGCTTTCCATCCATATAAGGCAGACCTAAATCCGAGATCTACAGCTCCAGATATGACCCAATTACCAAACAGTGTTCCAGTTTGGACTGCACCAACATCTCTTTTCTAAGTTTGGCCATCTTTCTGTCCTTTCAATTTCAGTACTTCAACTCATCAATCAATTCTTTCATTTATGTGATAGGCCTGTATTTAAGATGAACATTTACCATAAATTAAAGGTATCTTATATTATTAGATATGTTAGTATAAAACATGCTTTAGTTAAGGAGTTATTGATACTTCAAGTGCAAAATGATGATATAGAACCTTGATAAAAATGCACTTTTAAGTACTAATCAGCTGCCGACTTAGAAATCATCACCTAAAAACCTTCGAAAGGTGACGCGTGGATTCGGAAGTGCTCGCAGCCCCTGTTGACTCAGAAAAAGTCAACGAAAACTAATTCAGTGGCGACTGGGAAATCGTCGACGAAACAAGTTCCAAAGGTGACAAGTGGATTCTTCAGCGCGCCCAGCCCCTTTTGACTTAGAAACTGTTAATGAAAACTGAGCCCCTGCCGTCTCCGAAATCGTGAGCGAAACCAATTCCAAAGGTGACGCGTGGATTCGGAAGTGCTCGCAGCCCCTGTTGACTCAGAAAAAGTCAACGAAAACTGAGTCGGTGGCGACTGGGAAATCGTCAACGAAACAAGTTCCAAAGGTGACTAGTTGATTCTTCAGCGCGCCGAGCCCCTATTGACTTAGAAACTGTTAATGAAAACATAGCCACTGCCGTCTCCGAAATCGTGAACGAAACCGATTCCACAGGTGACGCGTGGATTGGTCACCACTAACTGCCCCTGTTGACTTAGAAAGAGTCACCGAAAACTGGTTCGCTGCCGACTCAGAAATCATCACCTAAAAACCTTCCAAAGGTGACACGTGGATTCGGAAGTGCTCTCAGCCCCTGTTGACTCAGAAAAAGTCAACGAAAAAAGAGTCCGTGGCGATTGGAAAATCGTCAACGAAACAAGTTCCAAAGGTGACAAGTGGATTCTTCAGCGCGCCCAGCCCCTGTTGACTTAAAAACTGTTAATGAAAACTGAGCCATTGCAGTCCCCAAAATTGTAAATGAAATCGATTCCAAAGGTGACACGTGGATTCGGAAGTGCTAGCAGCCCTTGTTGACTCAGAAAAAGTCAATGAAAACTGAGTCGGTGGCGACTGGGAAATTGTCAACGAAACAAGTTCCAAAAGTGACAAGTGGATTCTTCAGCGCGCCTAGCCGCTGTTGACTTAGAAATTGTTAATGAAAACTAAGCCACTGCCATCTCCGAAATCGTGAACGAAACTGATTCCAAAGGTGACGCGTGGATTGGTCAGCACTAACTGCCCCTGTTGACTCAGAAATAGTCAACGAAAACTGGTTCGCTGCCGACTTAGAAATCATCACCTAAAAACCTTCCAAAGGTGACGCGTGGATTCAGAAGTGCTCGCAGCCCCTGTTGACTTAGAAAAAGTCAACGAAAACTGAGTCGATGGCGATTTAGAAATTGTCAATGAAACAGTTCCAAAGGTGACAAGTGGATTCTTCTGCACGCCCAGCCCATGTTGACTTAGAAATTGTCAATGAAAATTAAGCCACTATCGTCTCCAAAATCGAGAACGAAACCGATTCCAAAGGTGACGCGTGGATTCGGAAGTGCTCGCAGCCCCTATTGACTCAGAAAAAGTCAACGAAAAGTGAGTCGGTGGCGCCTTGGAAATCATCAACGAAACAAGTTCCAAAGGTGACAAGTGGATTCTTCAGCGCGGCCATCCCCTGTTGACTTAGAAACTGTTAATGAAAACTGAGCCACTGTCATCTCCGAATTCATGAACAAAACTGATTCCACTGGTGACCCGTGGATTCAGAAGCGCTCGCAGCCCCTCTTGACTAAGAAAAAGTCAACGAAAATAACTTTCAAAGGTGACACGTGGATTCGTCAGCGCGCCCAGCCCCTGTTGACTTAGAAACTGTTAATGAAAACTGAGCCACTATTGTCTCCGAAAGCGAGAACGAAACTGATTCTGAAGGTGATGCGTGGATTCGTCATTACCCACAGCCCCTGTTGACTCACAAATAGTCAACGAAAATTGGGTCACTACCGAATCAGAAATCATCACCTAAACACTTTCCAAAGGCAAGGTATGGATTCGGAAGTGCTCGCAGCCGCTGTTGACTCAAAAAAGGCCAACGAAAACTGAGTCGGTGCAGACTGGGAAATCATCAAAGAAACAACTTCCAAATGTGACGTGTTGATTCATCAGCTCGTCCAGCCCCTGTTGACTTAGAAACTGTTAATTAAAACTGAGCTACTGTCATCTCCGAAATCATCAACGAAACATATTCCAAAGGTGACATGTGGATTGATCAGCATTAACAGCCCCCGGTGACTCATAAATAGTCAACGAAAATGGGTTCGCTATCGCCTCAGAAATCATCACCTAAAAACCTTCCAAAGGTGACGCGTGGATTCGGAAGTGGTCGCAGCCCCTGTTGACTTAGAAAAAGTCAATGAAAACTGAGTCGGTGGCGACTATGAAATCATCAACCAATCAAGTTCCAAAGGTGACAAGTGGATTCTTCAGCGCGCCCAGCCCCTGTTGACTTAGAAACTGTTAATGAAAACTGAGCCACTGCCGACTCTGAATTCATTAACAAAATGGATTCCAAAGGTGACGCGTGGATTCGGAAGTGCTCGCAGCCCCTGTTGACTCAGAAAAAGTCAACGAAAAGTGAGTCGGTGGCGCCTTGGAAATCATCAACGAAACAAGTTCCAAAGGTGACAAGTGGATTCTTCAGCGCGGCCATCCCCTATTGACTTAGAAACTGTTAATGAAAACTGAGCCACTGTCGTCTCCGAATTCATGAACAAAACCGATTCCACTGGTGACCCGTGGATTCAGAAGCGCTCGCAGCCCCTCTTGACTAAGAAAAAGTCAACGAAAATAACTTTCAAAGGTGACACGTGGATTCGTCAGCGCGCCCAGCCCCTGTTGACTTAGAAACTGTTAATGAAAACTGAGCCACTATCGTCTCTGAAATCATCAATGAAACCGATTCCAAAGGTGACGCGTGGATTGGTTAGCACTAACTGCACCTGTTGACTCAGAAATAGTCACCGAAAACTGGCTCGCTGCCGACAGAGGAATGATCACCTAAAAACCTTCCAAAGGTGACACGTGGATTCGGAAGCGCTCGCAGCCCCTATTAACTCAGAAAAATTCAACGAAAACAACTTTCAAAGGTGACGCGTGGATTCGTCAGCGCGCCCAACCCCTGTTGACTCAGAAAAAGTCAATGAAAACTGAGCCACTACTGTCTCCGAAATCGACAACGAAACTGATTCTGAAGGTGATGCGTGGATTCGTCATTGCCCACAGCCCCTATTGAATCACAAATAGTCAATGAAAATTGGGTCACTACCGACTTAGAAATCATCACCTAAACACTTTCCAAAGGTAAGGTGTGGATTCGGAAGTGCTCGCAGCCGCTGTTGACTTAGAAAAGGCCAACGAAAACTGAGTCGGTGCCGACTGGGAAATCATCAACGAAACAACTTCCAAATGTGACGTGTTGATTCGTCAGCACGCCCAGCCCCTGTTGACTTAGAAACTGTTAATGAAAACTGAGCCACTATCGTCTTCGAAATCATCAACGAAACCGATTCCAAAGGTGACACGTGGATTGGACAGCACTAACAGCCCCCGGTGACACATAAATAGTCAACGAAAACTGGTTCGCTACCGACACAGAAATGATCACCTAAAAACCTTCCAAAGGTGACGCGTGGATTCAGAAGTGCTCGCAACCCCTGTTGACTAAGAAAAAGTCAACGAAAACTGAGTCGGTGGCGTCTGGGAAATCGTCAACGAAACAATTTCCAAAGGTGACAAGTGGATTCTTCAACGCGCCCAGCTCCTGTTGACTTAGACACTGTTTATGAAAACTGAGCCCCTGTTGTCTCCGAAATCATGAACGAAACCAATTCCAAAGGTGACGTGTGAATTCGGAAGTGCTCGCAGCCCTGTTTGACTCAGAAAAAGTAAAAAAAAACTGAGTCGGTGCAAACTGAGAAATCGTCAAAGAAACAAGTTCCAAAGGTGACACGTGGATTCATCAGCGCGCCCAGCCCCTGTTGACTTAGAAACTGTTAATGAAAACTGAGCCACTGGCATCTCCGAAATCATCAATGAAACCGATTTCAAAGGTGACGCGTGGATTGGTCAGCACTAACAGCCCCTGGTCACTTAGAAATATTTAACGAAAACTGGTTTGCTGCCAACTTTGAAATCATTACCTAAAAACCTTATAAAGGTGACTCGTGGATTCGGAAGTGCTTGCAACCCCTGTTGACTCAGAAAAAGTCAACGAAAACTCAGACGGTGGCGACTGGGAAATCATCAATGAAATAAGATATAAAGGTGACAAGTGGATTCTTCAGCGCGCCCAGCCCAGTTGACTTAGAAACTGTTAATGAAAACTCAGCCATTGCTGTCTCCGAAATCATGAACGAAACCGATTCCAATGGTGACGCGTGGATTCAGAAGTGCTCGCAGCCGCTGTGGAATCAGAAAAAGTCAACGAAAACTGATTCAGTCACGACTGGGAAATCGTCAACGAAACAAGTTCCAAAGGTGACAAGTAGATTCTTCAGCGTGCCCAGCCCATGTTGACTTAGAAACTGTTAATGAAAACTGAGCCACTGTCGTCCCTGAAACAATGCTCGCAGCCCCTGTTAACTCAAAAAAAGTCAACAAAAACTAAGTCGGTGACGCTTGGGAAATAGTCAAAGAAACAAGTTCCAAAGGTGGCAAGTAGATTCTTCAGCGCGCCCAGCCCCTGTTGACTTAGAAACTGTGAATGAAAATGGAGCCACTGTCGTCTATGAAATCATGAACGAAACCAATACCAAAGTTGACACGTGGATTGGTCACCACTAACAACCCCTGGTGACTAAAAAATAGTCAACGAAAGCTGGTTCGCTGCCGACTTAGAAATCATCACCTAAAAACCTTCCAAAGGTGACGCGTGGATTCGGAAGTGCTCGCAGACCATGTTGACTCAGAAAAAGTCAACGAAAACTGTGTCGGTGGCGACTGGGAAATCATCAACGAAACAAGTTCCAAAGGTGACAAGTGGATTCTTCAACGCGTCCAGCCCCTTTTGACTTAGAAACTGTTAATGAAAACTGAGCCCCTGGCGTCTCCGAAATCGTGAGCGAAACCAATTCCAAAGGTGACGCGTGGATTCGGAAGTGCTCGCAGCCCCTGTTGACTCAGAAAAAGTCAACGAAAACTGAGTCGGTGGCGTCTGGGAAATCGTCAACGAAATAAGTTCCAAAGGTGACAAGTGGATTCTTCAGCGCGCCCAGCCCCTGTTGACTTAGAAACTGTACATGAGGGGTCTCGCTATAACCTAATTTTCTTAGGTGCAGTAATGGTCTCGCCTCCTCCTACCCCAGCTTTGGAGGGTCTCGATTCTTCGTATCCAGTGTGCCCATCATCTCTGGTGGCCGGCGATCCTGTTGGGTCTGGTGTTGCCTCCCTTGACGGTGATGAGTTCATTTCTGGTGACGCCTTCGTGATCTCCTCTGTCACTACCGATACAATCAGCTAGGTTTTAGGCTTAATTGCTGGTGTTCAAGGTCCAGGTACTTCTCTCCCCTCTATCATAGGGCTCTGGACTAGCATTACAGCTTTGATTTTTGGTTTATTTCCTTGGGTTTTTCCGATGCTGCAAGGAGACGGGCTAGGGCATCTCTTGCCCCGTTTCCTTAGTTCTGTCCCTCTCTGATGCTTTTTGACACGACCAAAAGATTGATGTCTTCTCCCAAGTGCAGGAGTGTCGAAGTAATAAATAACCCGGCAAGACCGGGGTCGAACCACAGAGAGGTTAATTGTATAAATTATAAATAACAATGCAACAACAACAACAACAATAATAATAACAATAATAATAATAATAGTAATAATAATAATAATAATAATAATACTCAGTACGTGGCGTTGTTATACCTGAGAATGATCTAAAAGATCGGGTCACAGGTTTCCAGCCTATATACTGATTTTATGAAAAGATCAAAGAGATATATTATATAATATAAACAGATTTCTGATGTGAATGAATAAGGCAAGACCAACAATGTCAGGATCCTTGATCAAACACAGAGCATACTTAACGTACATAACATATAACAAGAATGTAAATAATAATAATAATAATAATAATAATAATAATAGTAATAATAATATTAATAGTAGTAGTAGTAGTAGTAGTAGTAGTAGTAATAATAATAATAAAAAGAAGAAGAGGAAGAAATTAATGAGAACTTTGAGATGGGAGATTAATGTAAGGATTAAACAATGATAAAAACAAATGTCAAGGTTAGAGAATTCACTAATGGTATTTCAAATAAATATAATATAAACTCTTTTTATTACTCAACTAGAAACCACACACAAAGGAGGTTCTAATCGGATGATTTATCATTAATGGCTCATTATAAAGTATTAACATGATCATATTAATTATCTTGTCTAAGTAACACCATACTTATAAATATCATCAGGCATTCATGTTGCTAGCTTATGTTAACAACAAATCAAGTTCCTATCATAACAACGATGTCGGCCGAAAACTATGAAGGATCAAGCATTTGATGTAACAAGTGTTATACAACACAAATCTAGATTAACCATTTAACAAGCAAGGTATTAAGGATTATTAAGATAAAAAGATAAGACATGCTAATAACAATTTTTCTTGAATATAAACATTAAAGTCCATGTTGAGTTTATATTATACATATTCTAACACCATTAGTAAAACCTTTTCACCTTGACATAATTAACTTAGCTAAACATAATGAAGAAGAAAAACATAAATAAACAACATAAGAACATAAACATGATATAAGTTAACTAATTATAGGAAAGGAAATGAAAAAGCATAAACAAGAGATTAATATAACATGAAAGAAAACTTGAACATTACAAAGATATAAAGAGAGAAAACAAGAACATGATTTTGATCTGAAAAATAATATATCTAAATACATGGCAAATGCCTCCTTTTATAGGCTAAGATTCAGAACTATTGATTGGTGGACTAAGAAAATAGTTGGTGGCCAACCATTGATTTGGTGGCTGGTTTTTGACATTATTGGCTGCTGGTTCTTGAAATTGTTGGCAGATTTTTGATATTGTTGGCTGGCCAAAACGTCATTGCTAACATCAGAATTTGAGCCCTTTGTTCCATGAAAGCTGTGGGCAATTGTCTCAGCTTTCCAACAAAAAAAACCAGAGCTCATTTGGACTTCTAGAACTCAAGATATGAGCTGAAAACCGAACAGTGTTTGAGCTGCAGGACAGGTTCCGACTTCTCCGTTGTTGCTAATATTTGAACTTGGAAACGGAAGAATTGAGTTTTGGACCCTTCATGAAAGTTTTAGGTCTATGTCTTATCTTTCCATCCATATAAAGTGGACCCAAATCCGAGTTCTACAACTCCAGTTATGATCAAATAACCGAATAGTGTTCCAGTTTGGAATTGAACCAGCATCTCTTCTCTTAGCCTAATCCTCTTTTTGTCTCTTCACTTTCAATTGTTAATCACAGCAATCAATCCTTTGAATTGTGAGATATACCTGCATTCAAAACAAGCATTTACCATAAATTAAAGATATATTATATTATTAGACTTGTTATTATAAAACATGCTTTAGTTAGGGAATTTAACGATACTTTAGTGCAATACGATGATATAAAGCCTTAATGAGAATGCACTTTTAAGTACTAATCACACCCCCCAACCAGCTTATTACTAGTCCCTAGTAATCAAAGCGTTAAAATACAAAAACAATTTGCAAGTTCCACAAAGCAAGGTATTCATCATTTAACTTCCATTAATCTATCCAAATAAACAAACTCTCATTAAATTTATATATCTGCTTCATACTTCTTAAACAAGATATTAATAAACCTTCTTTTTGTGCTCAGTAAATCAAAACATAGCTATGGAGCTTTTCATGGAAGAAAACAAAATTTTTGTTCCAATGTTTAAGGTTAACTTCCTTGGGTTGGGATTATTATCTCTTTTTTTTTTTTTTTTTTTTTTTTTTGAAAGCAAGAATTTATAATACAATGTATCTTGAACCCATGTAACGAGCTTTTAGCTAATGACTCCCAGACCAGTTGGTCTTAGGGCATCAGGTGTTGAGACACCCCTACGAGCTTAGTAACTCGGGTTGCAGATACTGACACGTAGATAGTGCAATGTTTGATTCCCTTAAGCTTTTCTCCTTAACCCATGTAACAAGCACTGGGCCAATAGCTCCCAAGTCAGTTGACTTTAGGGTACTAGGTGTTAAAACACCCCTTCGGGCTTAATTGCTTAAGTCAAGGAGGCTACGAAACCAAACTTATCTACTTTTTTATTTATTTATTTGTTTTTTTTTTTGTTTTTTTTTGTTTTTGTTTTTTTTTTATATATATATATACTGTCCCTTTCCCTTAGTTGTTACCTTTAACAAAAGAACATAAATAATGTAATAATCCAATATGCAACCCACAATCATATGTTAAAGTGTGTGTGTGAAAATAAAGGTTTAAGAATACTTGTTAAATAAGTATATGAGCAGAATTAAGTGATAACAATGCGAGAGTTTGTAAATCTGAATATTTCAAGAAGTATTATAATAGACCTTGTTAAGAATGTTTACTAAGATGCGTCTCAAGAGTCACTAAAGTTCATCCTTTACTCTGCCATCCTAGTAACAACAGGTTTGCAAATGGTTGTAATAATAGAAAACACAGTTAGTTAATAATTTTTTTTTTTTTTTTTTTTGTAATATCAACTACTACCCTCTCCCCCCAACCAAAACGAGACATTGTCCTCAATGTTGTAAGGTAGAAAGATAGAGTATAGAAGACATCACCTGAAACAGCGACTACTGACAAACCTGAAACACACTTAAACAAATACAAGAAACAACAAAACACAAATAATATACCATTAATAAAACCAAAAGACACAATATTTCACAAACTAAGGCTCAAATCCAATCTAAGCTTTTTACGGCGTTCCGTGATTGACCAATTAAGTCGACTCATAGAGGAATCAACTACAGGGATGAAAGATTGAAGTTCATCAATCAATTGTTCAGCAGTAGCAGCAGAGATGAGGATTTGTCGCGCTGAAAATGTTAGAAATTGTTGTTCCACAGCATGATCAAGAAAAGACAGTAAAGTATTATAAAAACCATTAACATTTAGCAAACCTATAGGTTTCTGGTGAATGTTCAGCTGAGCCCAAGATGAAATATGAAATATCTCTTCTAAAGTTCCCAAACCACCTGGTAAAGCAATAAAGGCATCAGCATGGTTAAACATTACAGATAGTCGTTCAGACATTGTGGAGACCTGTAGTTCCTCTCCGACTGTTTTTCCAATGATGTCCCCTTCGGCTAAAGCTTTGGGGATGACCCCCAAAACTTGACTGCCTCCTAAAAATGCAGCTATTGAAACACTCCCCATTAACCCAAGGCTACCTCCCCCATACACTAAATGAATCTTTCTCTCAGCTAGTACCCGACCAAGATGATTTGCTGATTCTAAAAACTCTTTTTCTTTCCCAGGATTGGATCCACAAAAAACACAAATAGTTTTTATTTTAGGAACAGAGGAACTGGCCATTTCTACACACTTCTATATCTATTAAATGAATGGGTAGAGTAGAAATGATGGGAAGGAAGAGAAGATTTTATAGATGAGAAATTGAAAATGCAATCATACCACCTATATGTAGGCTAGCTGGAGTCTCACTCTCTCTCTCTCTCTCTCTTTGTTTATTTTTATTTATTTATTTATTTATTTATTTATTTTTGAAAAAGCATGTGTATGTACAAGCAGCTATGATTGTGGCTCACATCTTCCCTTGGTTTTACGTCCAAGAACGGCTTAAACGCCCTCTATGGGTCGGGGATAGGCTTCCCATCCAGTTTTCTTAAAAACTGACAAACAGGGTCTTTTTTAGTCAGATTCCCAAGACTAAGTCGATCATGTTCTTTATGAAAATGAGGCCATAAATCATGAATTGCACGATGCACATCTCCACTAGGATGCGTCTCAAGAGTTAATAGAAGATTATCTAAAGACTCCTTACTCAGGCCATCCTTAATGAATTGTATTTTATCTTCACGGTTTATAGATACCATTCCTAAAGAACGACATTTTGCATTACAAGTCCATCTGGCACATCGGTGACAGACTTTCAGTCGTTTTGCACGACGTTTCTTTGCAAAAGTGCTTTTACCTGTTCCAGGCATGTATGAAATAAAAGTATTGGAAGACTCACCTGACAATCGAACCTTTGCTTCAATCAGCCATCGAATATCTTCAGGAATTCCATGGTTCATTAACAACCTCAATCTTTCACACCTAGCACGGTAAATTTTTGTAATCGCATTCTGAGGCAGGGCGGGAAAATACTTTTTCAATTTTTCAAGAGTGGTGTCCATTTTTCAAAAGAGAAGTGGATGAGAGATGCAAAGAAAAGAGAAGGAACAAGAAATTGAACAAATATATACATAGATATCAGTTATCATGGGAAACTGAAAGAACCGACGTAAGAGTCACGGAGTACCGTTATCCGCCATTTGACCGGGGTTGGAGAAAGACTAGCAAAACAAGAGTCACATAAAAAGAAACACAAAAACAATGTGAGAAAAATAATATAATCAACCTTTATATACAGGATCATTCAAACCAATGGATTCAATTTCACTAGGAAAATTATCAAAGTAAGCTTTCAAACGATGTCCATTTACCTTAAAAACATTGCCATTCTTTGGATTCTCAATATCAAAGGCCCCATAATGATACACATGTTTCACAATAAATGGACCGCTCCATCTTGATCTTAGCTTTCCAGGAAATAAATGGAGTCGAGAATTATAAAGCAAAACTTTTTGACCAACATCAAATGTTTTTCTCAAGATTCTCTTATCATGAAACTCTTTGATTCTTGCTTTATGAATTTTTGAATTTTCATATGCATCATTTCTTATTTCCTCAAGCTTATTTATTTGCAACTTACGCAGATGGCTACCATCATCCAGGTTTGAATTGAAAGCTTTAATAGCCCAATAAGCTTTGTGTTCAAGTTCCACAGGCAAATGACAAGGTTTTCCATAAACCAACCTATAAGGTGACATACCTAATGATGTTTTAAAAGCAGTGCGATAAGCCCAAAGTGCATCATTAAGTCTTAAAGACCAGTCCTTCCGATTAGGGTTCACTGTTTTTTCCAAGATTTGTTTGATCTCCCTATTAGCAAGTTCTACTTGTCCATTTGTCTGAGGGTGATAAGGGGTGGCAACTTTGTGTGTGATTCCATATTTCTTCATTAAAGACTCAAATGGCTTGTTACAGAAATGTGTTCCACCATCACTTATCATGACCCGAGGGATTCCAAATCGACTCAAAATATTTTCTTTCAAAAACTTGATCACTGTTTTATGATCGTTGTTACGACTTGGAATTGCCTCTATCCATTTTGAAACATAGTCTACTGCGACTAATATGTACACAAAACCAAATGATGGAGGAAATGGACCCATAAAATCTATACCCCAACAGTCAAAGATTTCAATGACAAGAATAGTATTTAAAGGCATCATGTGACGTCTTGAAATAGATCCTAGCTTTTGACAATTTTCACAAGTTTTGCAGAATGCATGCGTGTCTTTGAACATGGTGGGCCAATAAAATCCACATTGTAAGATTTTTGCAGTTGTCTTTCTTGATGAGAAATGACCCCCACATGCCTCAGAATGACAAAATTTAATGACACTACTTACCTCATTGTCGGGAATGCATCTTCGAAATATTTGATCAGGACAATATTTGAACAAGTAAGGGTCATCCCAATAAAAGTTCTTCACTTCGTTCAAGAACTTTCTTTTGTCTTGGGTACTCCAATGAGCTGGCAAATGTCCTGAAACAAGAAAATTAACTATATTAGCAAACCAAGGCATCGTAGAGACAGAAAGTAAAGATTCATCAGGAAAGTAGTCATTGATTGGTGTGATGTCAGATCTCGAATCAGTTGTCAATCTTGACAAATGATCCGCGACAACATTTTCGGTGCCTTTCTTATCCTTGATTGTGATATCGAATTCTTGAAGTAACAAAATCCACCGCACCAATCTAGCCTTAGAATCCTTCTTAGAAAGAAGATATTTCAACGCTGCATGATCGCTAAAAACAATAACAGGTGAGCCAACAAGATAAGATCTGAATTTTTCACATGCAAATACTACTGCAAGTAATTCCTTTTCAGTGGTGGTGTAATTCATTTGAGCACTATTTAAAGTTTTACTTGCATAGTAAATCACATAGGGTTTCTTATCTTTTCTTTGTCCTAAAACAGCACCCACGGCATAATCACTAGCATCACACATTATTTCAAAAGGTAATGACCAATCAGGAGGGTTGAATGACAGGAGCAGAAGTAAGCAAGTTTTTAAGTTTAACAAAGGCTTCTTCACAATGTTCAGTCCATTCAAAAACATTATCCTTTGTTAGAAGGTTACACAATGGCTTAGATATTACACTAAAATCTTTGATGAACCTTCTATAAAAAACCAGCATGTCCTAAGAATGATCTAACGTTTTTAACAGATTTTGGTGTTGGCAAGTTAGCAATTAACTCGATTTTAGATTTGTCAACCTCAATTCCTATTGATGAAACAATGTGACCAAGTACAATGCCGTTTGTTACCATAAAATGACATTTTTCCCAATTTAGCACAAGATTCTTCTCTTCACACCTGTTCAAAACCTTTTCCAAGTTAGTTAAACAATCATCAAATGAATCACCAAAAACAGAAAAATCATCCATAAAAATCTCAAGAAAACGTTCAACCATATCACTGAATATGCTAAGCATGCATCTTTGAAACGTGGCTGGTGCATTACATAATCCAAAAGGCATCCTTCGGTATGCAAATGTACCAAATGGACATGTGAAAGTAGTTTTCTCTTGATCTTCAAATGCAATTTCAATTTGGTTATAACCTGAATAGCCATCTAGAAAACAATAAAATTCATGACCTGCAACTCTTTCTAGAATTTGATCCATGAAAGGTAAAGGAAAATGATCTTTTCTAGTCATTGAATTAAGTTTTCTATAGTCAATGCACATGCGCCAACCAGTAATAGTCCTAGTTGGAATTAACTCATTCTTCTCATTTGTTATCACAGTAACTCCAGACTTTTTAGGTACAACTTGGGTAGGACTTACCCATTTGCTGTCAGAAATAGGATAAATGATTCCATTATCTAGAAGCTTAATGACTTCATTTCTCACTACTTCTTTCATATTAGGATTAAGCCTTCGTTGCATTTCTCTAGAGGGTTTTAGCATTTTCCTCTAAATAAATCTTGTGTGTGCAAATCAAAGGACTAATTCCTTTTATGTCAGCTATGGTCCATCCTAATGCATTTTTGTGCATTTTCAGAGTTTGTAATAACTTACCTTCTTGATGAACATTAAGTTTGGAAGAAATTATTACCGGAAAAGTTTCATTTTTCTCCCAAAAATGAGTATTTGAGATTAAATGGTAATGGCTTCAAATCGGGTTTTGGTGGTTGAACACTTGAAGGTATGGACTCAATTGATCGTTGGTGGCAATTCCTCAATTTTTGGTCTCCAACTATTTGCCTTCGATTCTTCCTGAAAATAAACCATTTGCAAATCATCAGATTCATTAAACTCAGTTTCACTGGAAGTGTTTTCAAATTGATCACAAATTAATTTTTCAATAAAATCTACTTCCTGTAAATCATTATCATCTCCAGGTTGCTTGCAAATGTTAAAACATTCATCTCCAATGTCATGTTTCCAAAAGATAACTTCATCACTCCATTCCTACAATTAATCAATGCATTAGAAGTTGCAAAGAAATGGACGTCCTAAAATAACAGGAATTGAATTGCATGCTTCAACAGGTTGTGTATCCAAGACAATAAAATCCACAGGAAAGATGAATTTATCAACTTGTACTAACACATCTTCAACAATTCCTCTAGGCACTTTTACAGATCTATCGGCAAGTAAAAGAGTTACAGAAGTAGGTTTTAACTCACCTAGATTGAGACTTTGAAAAAACCGAATATGGAAGTAAAATTCACACTAGCTCCAAGATCAGTAAAGCTCTATCAATTTTATGTTCTCCAATAAAGCAAGAAATTGTAGGACAACCAGGGTCTTTATATTTCAAAGCATTATCATTCTGAAGAATGGCACTTACTTGTTCGGCTAAAAAGGCTTTCTTTTTCACATTCAGTTTTCTCTTCACAGTGCACAGATCTTCAAAAATTTAGCATAAGACGGTACCTGTTTAATAGCATCTAACAAAGGTATATTGATCCTTACCTGTTTGAAAGTTTCAAAGATTTCAGAATTATGATTGACTTTCCTTTGTTTGGTCATGGCATGAGGAAATGGAAGTGCTGGTGGGGAATCAGTCTCCTCCTTGCAGTGTTCAGGTTCAACCCTTTCCTTACCCTCAGAGACTAACTCATCTTCTTTCTCACAAGGTTCAAGAACGGGTTTTTTCAATAACCTTACCACTGCGGAGAGTTGTGACTGATTTGACTTGATCCATATGTGGCTTCCGGAACCACTTGCACTTGAATTGTATTGCCCTTTGGGATTTGCTGGGGTTGAGATGGAAACTTACCTTTCTCCTGAAAACTAAGAGCAGATGTGAACTTTGCAAGAGTATCTTTTAGATCTGCCATGGTTTGAGCATTTTGAGAATTGATTGTCTCTTGCTTTTCAATGAATGCATGCAGTGTTTCCTCAAGATTTCTTCTAGGAGGGGGAATATAAGGAGGTGCATATCCATGAGAATTTTGAAAATTATGTTGTGCTTGAAATGGTGGCTGTGAAGTTTTGTGCATTATTGTTACCATTCTTCCAACTGAAATTTGGATGATTTCTCCAACCAGGGTTGTACGTTTTGCGAGTATGGTTATGACTTGGCCTTTGGAAACTATTTAAAGCATTGGCTTGTTCATGGAGACACTCCTTAAAAGAAGGCAAAGTTGGACAATTATTGGTTGAGTGTTCATTAGTTTCACAAATTGACACACAATTTCTTGAACAGATTTTATTTGACCACTCTTTTTTAATTCTAGTGCCTCAACTTTTCTAGCTAAAGATGCAAATTTGGCTTGGAGGTCATGATCTTCCCTAAGGTTGTACATGCCTCCATTAGATGTATGAGGTTGAGTTTTTACCTGGTGCCTCACACGTACCGTGGTGTCCCAATTTTGAGCATTTTCAGCTAGCAAGTCTAGGTACTCATGCTTCATCAGGGTCTTTATCTTCAAAAGTTCCATTGCACATCAATTCCACCATTTGTCTATCTTTAGGTGTTAACCCTTCATAAAATTGTGAGACCAATCTCCATGTTTCAAACCATGATGAGGACAGGTATTAAGCAAGTCTTTATAATCTATCCAACACTTGTAAAATGTTTCTCCTGGTTTTTGAGTGAAAGTGGTGATTGTCTTTTGAAAGAGTTTGTTCTGTGAGATGGAAAAAACTTCTTTAAAAATTGTTGTTGCATTTCATCCCAAGCACGAATGGATCCTGACCTAATATTTTGTAGCCATGTTTTAGCTTTATCTTTTAATGAAAAAGGAAAAAGCTTTAATCTGATGGTGTTCATGCTACAATTTAAGTCATTATAGGTGTTACAAACTTCTTCAAATTCTTTAAATGCAAATATGGATTTTCTAATTCTAAGCCATGAAAAGTGGGTAAAAGTTGAATAATACCTGACTTAAAATTAAAATGAGAAGCATCAGGAGGAAAAACATACATGATGGTGCACTTGTTCTTGTTGGATTCATGTGATCTCTAAGTGTTCTCATATGATTATTCTCATTATTCTCATATGAATTGACTGGTTATCTTCTTCGGCCATGTTTTCTAAAGAAAATGAGGATTTCCTAGAAAGTCTACCACTTAATGTACGTGTCCAAACTCTCATGCAAGTGCAAAAGAAAAGAAAAGAAAAGAAAAAGAAAAAGAACAAAATTAGAAAAACAAATAAAAGTAAAAAAAACAAAAGAAATAAAGAAATATAAAATTGATACAATACTTACCTCCCCGGCAACGGCGCCAAAACTTGACACGACCAAAAATTGATGTCTTCTCCCAAGTGCAGGAGTGTCGAAGTAATAATAACCCGGCAAGACCGGGGTCGAACCACAGAGAGGTTAATTGTATAAATTATAAATAACAATGCAACAACAACAACAACAATAATAATAACAATAATAATAATAATAATAATAATAATAATAATAATAATAATACTCAGTTACTGGCGTTGTTACCTGAGAATGATCTAAAAGATCGGGTCACAGGTTTCCAGCCTATATACTGATTTTATGAAAAGATCAAAGAGATATATATATAATATAAACAGATTTCTGATGTGAATGAATAAGGCAAGACCAACAATGTCAGGATCCTTGATCAAACACAGAGCATACTTAACGTACATACATAACAAGATGTAAATAATAATAATAATATAATAATAATAATAATAATAATAGTAATAATATAATAGTAGTAATAGTATAGTAGTAGTAATAATAATAATAAAAAGAGAGGAAGAAATTAATGAGAACTTTGAGATGGGAGATTAATGTAAGGATTAAACAATGATAAACAATGTCAAGGTTAGAGAATTCACTAATGGTATTTCAAATAAATATAATATAACTCTTTTTATTACTCAACTAGAAACCACACACAAAGGAGGTTCTAATCGGATGATTTATCATAATGGCTCATTATAAAGTATTAACATGATCATATTAATTATCTTGTCTAAGTAACACCATACTTATAAATATCATCAGGCATTCATGTTGCTAGCTTATGTTAACAACAAATCAAGTTCCTATCATAACAACGATGTCGGCCGAAAACTATGAAGGATCAAGCATTTGATGTAACAAGTGTTATACAACACAAATCTAGATTAACCATTTAACAAGCAAGGTATTAAGGATTATTAAGATAAAAAGATAAGACATGCTAATAACAATTTTTCTTGAATATAAACATTAAAGTCCATGTTGAGTTTATTATACATATTCTAACACCATTAGTAAAACCTTTTCACCTTGACATAATTAACTTAGCTAAACATAATGAAGAAGAAAACATAAATAAACACATAAGAACATAAACATGATAAGTAACTAATTATAGGAAAGGAAATGAAAAAGCATAAACAAGAGAATATAACATGAAAGAAAACTTGAACATTACAAAGATATAAAGAGAGAAAACAAGAACATGATTTTGATCTGAAAAATAATATATCTAAATACATGGCAAATGCCTCCTTTTATAGGCTAAGATTCAGAACTATTGATTGGTGGACTAAGAAATAGTTGGTGGCCAACCATTGATTTGGTGGCTGGTTTTTGACATTATTGGCTGCTGGTTCTTGAAATTGTTGGCAGATTTTTGATATTGTTGGCTGGCCAAAACGTCATTGCTAACATCAGAATTGAGCCCTTTGTTCCATGAAAGCTGTGGGCAATTGTCTCAGCTTTCCAACAAAAAAACCAGAGCTCATTTGGACTTCTAGAACTCAAGATATGAGCTGAAAACCGAACAGTGTTTGAGCTGCAGGACAGGTTCCGACTTCTCCGTTGTTGCTAATTTGAACTTGGAAACGGCAGAATTGAGTTTTGGACCCTTCATGAAAGTTTTAGGTCTATGTCTTATCTTCCATCCATATAAAGTGGACCCAAATCCGAGTTCTACAACTCCAGTTATGATCAAATAACCGAATAGTGTTCCAGTTTGGAATTGAACCAGCATCTCTTCTCTTAGCCTAATCCTCTTTTGTCTCTTCACTTTCAATGTTAATCACAGCAATCAATCCTTTGAATTGTGAGATATACCTGCATTCAAACAAGCATTTACCATAAATTAAGATATATTATATTATTAGACTTGTTATTATAAAACATGCTTTAGTTAGGAATTTAACGATACTTTAGTGCAATACGATGATATAAAGCCTTAATGAGAATGCACTTTAAGTA